>NC_081415.1:154915763-155215763 GCF_030272615.1 Cryptomeria japonica
CTCCAACACTCTGGGAAGGTATACTTGGATGCCTAGGGTATAATTAAAGAAATAATCTATACTTTGGATTCCCCTAGAATATTGATTTTAGTTTCAACAAGCATTCATAAAGGAGGTGGAGGACAATAATGATGATTACAATTCAACATTTTCCCATTCTCGAGAATTAGAGGAAGAAGAAGAGAATCTTATGTTACAAATAAGTCCCACACAAGCTAGTAGACTCCAAAATAGAGAAGTAAACTTGACGTTATGAGTCATTAGGGATTTATTTATTAAATATATCTTAATGCATGTTTGAACTCTCAAGGACACATTTATTGAGCCCCTGTGACATCTCTATGAAGTCATTGTTGTATTCAATATTCTTAGAATATGCTCTCGAAGGTGGGAGTGGAGTTTCTGCATGATACCATGATTTTGGTATACATTGTTCTGATAAATCTTTTTATGGTTTTGACCTCTCCTCGCCTATACATTGGAGGCATGAGATAGTGGTCCAATCTAGTAGGAGAGTAATTGAAAAAAATCCTAAATACCTTAACAATTAGAGTTTTAGATGCATGTATGTATAATATAAAATAGATAATCAATAAAACCATAACAAATCATTTATGCAGGGAACACCCTTTAGGGGAAAAAACCCCACGCTCCAAAAGCATAGTACTTTGTATTATCAACAGTCACAACATAGTAAAATACAAAATCAACACCAAGCTCATTAACATGAGCTTTTACACTTCTTAAAAATTCAAGAGTAATTGTAGTAGCATAATGATACTTCAATAAAAAAGCATGAGACTAAATAAGAGTTTATAATGCATAAACTAGACATTTCCAAATCTAGCACACGAGACTAAATATTCATTATGGAAGGCACCAAAGTAAACTAAACATACAAAATATTAACTGATGCTAAGGAAATCGAGATGTTAAAAATCAACATGAATTCAAACCATTTCAATAACATATCAGGAAAGATTAATGTCAAACATAGAGAATTAAATTAACTAAAGATAAAAACATAATGATACTTCTCCCATGATCGAACGTGCAACTCTTCCTTGGCCTCCTCCTCTCCAATATCTTGTTACTATAAATATTTCTCTCAGTTTGATCACCAACACAAGGATGAAAAATGAATATTGGGAGACAATTCATTATGTGAAATTTGTGGGTGAGCATGCAAGGGCTTGTTGAGTGTCCATAGTAACACCAAAGATAGTTGTACTACCATGACAATGGAATCCAAAATCCCTTTAGAAATGAAAATACAACCTCAACATGCTTGCTAGCCAACCTCCTCCTCCTTCAAATGGAAATGGGAGCACCCTTTTATAGGAAAAATGGGCTGATGGATGGTCATGATTGAATGTCTTAAGAAGGGCTAGGATTGCTTGAGGATTCTATGATCCTCAATCCACATGCTCTTCCTCAAGAAATCACATGTTGACAAGTGCCAACAAGGGAAGACTTGAGAGGGAAATGGACAAAGCCTTAAAGGCTTGAGAAGACATGAAGGAAGCCATTAATGGTTGAGTTGATGGGTTTGGACTTAATCTAGGGTTGGAGGAATGTGCAAGAGTTAAATGGGGGTTAGAATAGTCAAAGCCCATGTGGGTTTGCTTGTAAAGGGAGAAGGATTTGAAGGCTTTTTAAGAGCCTTAATGGTTGAGAAGTGACCCTCTCTAATCTCATGGTTTAGGAATGTGCAAACAATTAGGGGGTGATTAGGCTAATGAAAGGGGATTTACAAATGATCAAGGGGAGGGTTCTAGTGTGAAACTTGCATTTTCTAGAAAATGCAATTGGGTGAGGGGAATCAAATTAAATAAGATAATTATTTAAGTAAATTCTATGTGTGGGAGGATAAAGGGATTTAAATAAATATTAAATTATTAAATGTGAGGGGGGGGGGTTATGATAAGATGAATTAATTAAATAAATATGTTTTGTCTATTTAATTAATAGAAGAGCATGGCAAGGGTGACTTTAATAGTTGAACGATTAATAATTAAACAAATATAAAATTCATTTATTTAATTAGGTAGGACAAATTCAAGTGCCTATAGTAACTTTCCAATTGACAACTCATGCAAATGTGCAAGTACCAATTATTACCAAATCTACACATGAAAATTATACACTTTCCAAAATAATTGCACCTTCGAAGCATATCCAACTTTCCATGCAAACTCAAACATGAATTATAAAGTGTCTAAAATCACAACTCTGCCCATAATAGCAACTTCCCACATTGAATCCTTTTTGGAAAAGGAAATTGCCAGTTGTAATTGACATATTAACATGAAATAACTATCAATTTTGACTCCAATCAACTTTGCCAAAGTGAGATGCCTAACTCCCAAAAAATAGGAACTTTCTCATTTATATCTCCATAAAATTAGGGAAATTTCCACCATATCAATTTACTTGTTTGAAGATAATTCAACTTGCTAATTCAAAAAATGACATCATCAAGTGCACAAACAAATAACCTATATAGGAAAATACTAGATGCAAAATTTTAGACACCTTTGTAGTGTCGTAAATTGTACACCCTTGCTAGGGTGGTACAATTTCACACCTAGGTTAGCACCCACCTTAGCGTGTCTTGCATGTTGCATTTCTCATTCTCCTTTAAGAATTTAATTAATTAATTAAATTAAATCTAAGTTCATGTCTCATCACTTTAAATGTTACAAAGTTGGGCCATTTACCCTAAGTGTGGCCCTTTTCATCTTATTCCTCCAATGAACTATTTAATCATAAACCCTAATTATGTCTTATTTCGATTGTTTAGGTCCAATTTCACATATCAAAACATCTCTAAATAAATTGTAACTTTGGGATGCACTCTAATATCATCATATCTAATGACCCCAAAAATTTGGTGAAAAGTTGGTCGGACCGTGGCGGGAATGCACATGGTTCGCGACTTTTTTCCCGAAATTTTGGGAGCACAATCCTATGATATGATAATGCTTAACCAAAAAATATCAACGGGAAATTAAAATAATAGGTTGGCCTAAACATGAAATTAATATCTAGGGTTTCATACTTAAGAGCTCTCTTTCTTCATTTGAAAGGGGCTTCTTCTAAGAATCTAAGAGCATGTTTTTGGAGTATTAGAGCCTTCTTTGCAGCGAAAGAGTAGATCTTTTAAGTCTTCAACAAAAATCATCATTAATCCATCAAACATTCATCAAACATAATTTTATCAATTGGGGGCTTTTGAAGATGTAGAAGAACAATAGGAGATCACCGACTGACGATTGGCTTGTACCTCTCCCTTGGGGTTGGGTATGGTTTCGTGTTATTTTCATGTCTTTGCATAAGCTTCATTTTTTATTCATATTAATGGTTTAGATCACTTTGCATTGTGGATTTAGAGCATTTACTTTGTTAATTATAAGTAATTAGGGTTTACTCTTCAGGGTTGCTCTAGGTTGTTTACTTTCATTCTTAGGATCTTGCATATACACAAGGTTCATGCACACACATTTTTAGTACATTATCGGCTATTCATGGAGGTGGAAATCACCAACATGGGGGTTTGACTAAGGAAAAACCCTATATAGCCACCCCAAACCTTCCCTTTTTAGTTGCAAGTGTAGAAACATGAATCTGGAAGCAGTTACAGGTCTAGAATAGGCATCTACACTACCCAAAAATCTCAAAAGTGTAGAAATCTATCAAGGATAGGGGTGTGGCACCCTGGTCCTACCCAAGATAGTAGCGTGGTACCCTGGTCCTACCCTTTGTCAGAAGGACTTGGCCAGAACAACACCTTACAAATCTCAGAATCCCTCCTGTCAGTTGCAGCTCCATAATTGCAAAATCAGGACAGTGGCGTTGCACTCTGGGCTCGGGCATTTCTGCTCAGATTTTAGACATAGGTGCACCTCTGATTTTTCCTTCTCATCTGTACTTTTCAATAATGTATCAGTTGTTCTTTGATCTGCATTCTAAGAATTAAGGATTTGCTTGCTTACTTGCTTTCTAGGTTATATTACATTTTGCATCATTCCTCTCTCACTTACAACAAAGGAATAGAAAACCTAAGAGGTAAACCATGACTCTCTCTTTCTCATAAGAAGTAGCTGACATGTGTTACCTCCCTAGGCTTTTTCGTATTCCATGAGTGTGTATGAGAGTGGGATTAGGGTTTCCATACTTAGTCTCACTTTTTCCCCTACACATCTTTGGTGAACCCGACGTGAATCCAGTTTCATTGTTAGATCTAGATCTAGTTTATTTTATTTACCTTCAAAACATAAAAGGAAAAAAATAAGAGAAAAAAAGAAAACAAAAAGAGATAGGTTTCTTTCATTTTCCTTATATTGTGTGTTTAAGTTTCATGCAATTTTCATTTCAAAATGTCAAATTTCTATTTACAAGATGTTCACGCTTTTGATGATATATGCAACTTTATTAATTATAAGTTTAGTAAGGATGAATTAGATGAAGCTCTAGATGAGTTTTCAAACCCTAAGCCTTCTAAACCCTCATTTTACGAAAAAATTAAACAACCTTGTTACTATGCAATTTCATGGTAATGAGAAAGATAAGTTGAACGATTCCTCTCATGGGTACATTCCTATCAACTCCTCCACTAGATCTAGCAACATATTTGATTCCCATGATTCCCTCTATGATGTCATGTCTCCTTTTGAATTCAAAGATAAGCCTTTCAATCACTATGACCGTGCTTTATTGGATGATTCCCTTGATGACTTTATGTCTTTGCCTAAACTTTCAAACAAGAATAATGCATCTAAAAATTTAATCAACATGATCAATGTGAATGAACATAGCAAACCACTTTTTGTTGTCCAAGGTGCTTGTCCTTCTCCAACTTCACCTCTTCCTAATCAACCTCTTTTTACGGTTCAAGGTGGATATGATGATGATTCCTTTAGCACTCCAAACAAACCCATCATTATGGTTCAAGGAAGGAATCCCACCAAGAGTCCTTATAGCTATGCTAGATAACTTACTAAAGAGAGTTATAATGCAGTTTCCCATACCTATAACACAAGAAACAATATGAAGCCTAACCCTCCTCTGGTTGTTCCAACTCCTCTACTTGATCCTCAACTCATTCTTCCTCAAGCACCTCATATTTCACAAACTCTTGGTAAGGAATATGATCTTCTCGAACAACTTAAATCTACTCCTGCTAAGATATCCCTTTGGGATTTTCTTCAAACTTCCTCAACTCATCATGGAATGCTACAAGATGCCTTGAAAATATTGAATGTCCCACCCGCAGTGACATCCAATAATATGGCTTCCTTAATTCACTCTATTACATCACCTAAGGCCCAGATTGTGTTTACACAAGATGAGCTTCCTTCTAGTGAAGTTCAACAACAATATGATCCCTTAATGATTATGGTTATCATAAATGATAGTGCGATAAGGTGAACATTAGTGGATAATGGTTCCGGCCTTAATGTTTGTAGCATTAACTTGTTTCACAAGATCAATGTTGATACATCTCTTATCAAGCCTGATTCTCTCACTATCCATGGCTTTGATAATGTTGCTAAATCTTCAATAGGTATCATCGCCTTGCCTGTCAAGGTAGGCCCTGTTACTTTACCTACTCCTATCCATGTCATGTCTGGAGAGTTGACATACAACTTGTTGCTAGGAAGGCCTTGGATTCATAGCATGAAAGTTGTTCCCTCTACATTGCATAGGCAAATCAAATTCATTTACAACAATGCAACATACACCCTGTTAGGAGATACGAGATTTCAGGCTTGTTTACAAACATCGTTCTAAATCCTCTTCAATCAATTCTTCCCCAACTATCTTAGATAATTATTCTAAAGCTTCTACTCCGATTAGTGTGACTAGTTCATCAAACCTGTCTCCTATATCTGGATTGATCCTCGATGCTTCCTCGAGTGGACCAAAGGTTCTTGAGGAAGAATCTTCTTAGCCTGACTCAACGATTAAGAATACTTTCTCTCCTGAACAGATTCTTGCAGAAGATGATTAGGGATCCTTTGATTTCAATCCTACTTTCGTAGGGGAATACAAAATTCCCCCTAAAGAACCTAAGGTCGAAAAGAAGAAAGAAGAAGAAGAACCTAAAAAGCAATCTCTTTTGTCTAGATCATTGAGTAATAACTTTGTGGCGGCTTCTCAGATTTCATCTCCCTTAGTTTCTAGTCTAGAGGATTTTGATCCTTCACTTTTTAAAAATCCTCCTTCTTCTTCGAAAATGACTAAGCTTTATGGTCCTGGTTTTCATATCCTGGCTAGATGTGGATATAATGGGAATGTATGTGGTGCTCAAGAACAAGGGATTAAAGTTCCCTTGGAAAACAACTTTTGCGATATAACATTTGGGCTTGGTTATGATCCTTTCAAGCATACTAAAGCCTCTAAGAGACCATCTATTAGTGTTGATGTCATTTCTACTTCTCTGTCGCTAAAATATCCATAATATATTGACTTTTACCTTTCTTGTGTCTTTGCTTTGGATGTCTTTTATACTGATTATTCCTTAGTTCAAAATCTTGGGCACTTATGACAACCTTCCTCATTATCACCATAACCACAATTTTCCCTATTGTCTAAATGCGGAAGCTTACTTTGGGAAAGAAATAAATAACAATGAGATAGTGAAAGAATTTCCTCAATTGAAAGATGATCCTCAACAAAGCAATCTCCTAATAAATGACACCATTGATATTAAGATGGATCCTTGTGTTGTAAATAAGATCATCAATATAGGGAAATGTCTTGACGAAGAAGAGAAAAAACAATATTCTAAGTTGTTACATGAATTTCCTGAGATCTTTGCTTGGATATATCTTGACATGCCTAGCGTAGATCCTAAGATTGTCACTCATAACATTGTCCTAATTCCTGATGCTAAACGTGTGAAGCAAAAAATTCGAAAGATTTACCCTAAAGAGGAATTACTTGTTAAAGTTGAGATTGAAAAATTGTTAGATGTTGGATTCATTTGTCCTATCAATTATTCCCCATGGATTTCAAACTTTGTGGTGGTGGCTAAAGTTGAAAATAAGATTATGATGTGTACTGATTTTCGCGATTTGAACAAGGCCTCTTTAAAAGATGATTTTCCCCTCTTGAATATTGATATGATAGTGGATTTGGTAGTAGGGCATGCTTTACTATCCTTCATGGATGGTTTCTCAGGATATAATCAAATTTTCATCAATTCCCAAAGATCAATATAAAACTATTTTCACCACTCCTTGGGGTACGTTTTTTTGGATTGTGATACCTTTTGGATTAAAAAATGCAGGTGCAACTATCAATGCGCTATGACTCTCATTTTTCATGATTATATGCATAAGACCTTAGAAGATTACGTTGTTGATATCTTAGCCAAATCTAGCCTTCGTATAGATCATGTTCAGATCCTTCGTCAAATATTTGAGAGAATTCCTAAGTACAACATGTGTTTGAATCCCCGAAAATGTGTTTTTGGTGTGGATAGTGGAAAACTATTAGGATTCATAGTTTCGCATCATGGCATTGAGGTGGATACGAAAAAGATAGATGCTATTGTTAACATGCCACCTCCTAAGAATGTTTCTCAATTAAAAAGTTTGCAAGGAAAGATCCAAGCTATTCATAGGTTCGTCTCTCAACTTGTAGATCGTACCTTTCCCTTCACACAATTTCTTAAGAAGAATATCACTTTCCAATGGAATGAGGATTGTCTTCAAGCATTCGAAGACTTAAAAAATTATTTGGCCAATGCTCCCATTCTTCAACCTACCGATCCTACTAAGCCTTTTCTTCTATACATCGCAGCTTCCCCTCAAGCTCTTGCAACCTTATTGGTACAATGTGATAAGGATGGTAGAGAATGCCCGATTTATTATATAAGTCGCACTCTACTTGATTACGAAGTCTGATATTCTATGATAGAAAGATAGTGCCTTGCTTCAGTTTTTGCAACCCAAAAGTTGAGGCATTATCTCTTGAATGCTGAGATTCATGTTATCATTAAATTTGATCCTCTTAAACATATTTTCTCCAAAACCGATCTTTCCAGACTCTTAGCTAAATGGGTTATGATGTTGACTGAGTTTGACCTTAAGTTTGTCTCACAAAAGGCAATAAAGGGTCAAGTGTTGATTGATCATTTAGTTGATGATCCTTCACCCTTCTCCTACCCAATCCCGAGTCTTTTCCCGATGAATACATTCTTTCCATTCAGGTTAATGAGACTTGGGAACTGTACTTTGACGGCTCTAAGTGTCGTATAGGATCGGGGGCAGGGGTGGTCTTAATTTCTCCTAAAAAGAAGCTTATTCCTTTATCATATCGTCTCAATTTCTTATGTACCAACAACATTGTTGAATATGAATCTCTTATAGTTGGAATTAAAGCAACCTTGGCATTGAGTGTGAAAAATCTACATATTTATGGAGATTCTCAGTTAATCATCAGACAAGTGACAAGAGTTTATCAAGCTAAACAAGACAAACTATCACAATATAAATATCGAGCTTTATTCTTGTTACAAAAATTTAATTCTTATACCATAGAGACTGTTCCTCGAAAAGATTATCGACATGGTGATGCAATGGCATGTGTTGCCTCTCTTGTGTCTCTAGAGGACCCCATGGTAGATCTTCAATTCACTATTCACAACCTTACTTCCCCTATTGCTGATAATCCTAGTGATGTGGCATATTTTTGCATTATAGATTCTGATGAATTGTACTCATATGCTGTAAGATATTTGAGTGATGGTACCTTTCCTGACTCTACGAATGAGAATACTAGGGCTAGGGTTCACAAATTGGCTGCTAGATACACTATCCTTTCTAATGTTCTCTATAGGAGGGGTTATAATGGTCTTCTTCTTCGATGCATAAACAAGGTTGAAGTCCCTATTGATCTTGAAGAAGCGCATTCAGGTGCTTGTTGGGGGCATTTCGGGGGTAGGTCTTTAGTTTAGAGATTGCTCCGAATGGGATATTATTGGCAAACCATGAAGAAAGATTCTTTTGTGTTTGTTAAACGATGTCATCAGTGTCAGTAACATAGAAATTTAATCCATGCCCCTGCCCAAGAGCTTCGATCACAGGTAGCGTCTTGGCCCTTTTCTACATGGGGTTTGGATCTTGTTGGTAAAATATCTCCTCCTTCCTCTCAAGGACATACTTTCATCATAATTGGCACTGATTACTTTACAAAGTGGGTGGAATTCGTTCCTCTTAGATCCACTACCGCTAAAGTAATTTGTCAATTCATTTTGGAAAACATCATTTCTCAATTCACGATACCTTCCGCCTTAGTTTTAGATAATGGAACGTCATTCAAAAATAAGGATGTGAAGAAGTTTCTCAAGAAATATCATATTCAACATAAATTTTCTACGCCTTATTATCCTCAATCAAATGGTCAAGATGAATCTTCTAATAGGATAATTGAACAAATTCTTCAAAAGACTATCAACAAGCATGGTAAGGATTGGCATACTCAATTAACCTATGTTATGGGCTTATCATACAAGTGTACGGGTTTACCCCTTATAATCTTGTTTATGGTGTTGATGCAATTATGCCTTTCGAGTTAGAAATTCCTTCTTTGAGAGTTTCTCTTAAAGGCACAGTGGATGATGATTCCTACATAGAGAAAAGACTTCAACAACTTGAGATGCTCGATGAACAACATATAAATGCCCTTGATCATATTCAAGCGTATCATAAAACTTTGCAACGAAGCTACAATGATAAGGTTATTCAACATTCCTTCTCGGTAGGGGATTTAGTCATTTATGAGAATCAACACAACATTAATGCCTTACCTGAGGAGAAAGAAAAGTTCAGTCCTAATTGGCTTGAACCATATATCATTATGGAGGTCTATGGATCAGGTACTTATAGGATAGCATATGTGGAAGGTATGGCTCTCAAGGAACCCATAAATGCTATGCACCTTCGTAGATACTATGCCTAGTTTTTCCTCTCTCTTTCTTTCTTTCTAGTCTTCTTTCTGTTCTTTCTCTATTTTTTTTTTTTCTTCAAAATTGGGTAATACGTTAGCATGTCTTCATTAAAGCATGTAATATTAAATGATGTTATAGTGTTTTGTCTACATTACTTCATTCTTAACAAGCATGTTTGATTACTACGTTGTTTGTCTTGGATCTTTTTATGTAAATTGTAATGAATTTACATTTCATATGTGCTAGCATGTTATACAATTTCTTATGTGTTAAGTGGAATTATATCATGTGGTATTTAATTAAAGTTAATTAAATCACATTAGTCATATAGTTCTTATGCTTAATACATTCTTCTTTTACATCATCAAAGTCGCATTTGATTAAATACTTACTTATTTAATCAAAGCACACATGTATCAATTTATTCATGAAGTATTGAGAAATCAATCACATGGAAATTAAATCAGATATACATGCTCATTACCCAATATTTTACTTCTAATGTAAGCAATGCGTACATTGTTTAAGAATTAAAAATAACATAATCATGAGTATCATCATATATACATCAATACATCAAAATCATCTCCTATCCCTAGGACTAGTAGTAGGAGGATGGTGGCTAGATGCCCCCTCCTGATCTGGTCATGCAGGTGGCCCCATGGGGGTGTATCGTGATATGGACCGTGAGTGGCTCTGCGAAGAGCTCTTGCAATCTCTCTCCATCATGATCCCTTGGTATGTGACTGCCTCTATCTGTGACGCCGCTAGGTCACGCTTTGTCTGTTGTAGTCTCTCTCACAGGACCTCCACCTCTGTCTGGATAGGGTAGAAAAGTTCCTCATGTCGTCCTGCATTCCTCTGGGATCTGTGTGCTATTTGTGAGGAACTTGGAATGTGTGCAGTCACAATAAGGTCTGTCACTACATTGTGAATTAGAGAACGCCACTCCTGGATGGTAGCTGCAAGATAGAGAGAATTTTCTCATCAGTAACATTCTATATCATCAAATCTAAAGTAGTTAGGATGCATATGTTAATCAATAACAGGGCACATTACCTGTATCTCCCTCTCGCCAATGAGGATCATGGATAGCGACTATCTGAGACTAAGACCCGCTAGGTTCTCCCCGCTCATATTGTCTTTGTATAGTCAGTGTGGGCCGATGGGGATCAGGATCAACACCCCTTATGGGATGCCTCTTTGCCCGTCGTGGGAGACTTGATGGATCTAGGGCTCTAGTATCCTCTCTGGAGTGATGAATTGTACTTGACTCATCCTCCTTGTCCTTGTCATCCTCCTCCTCCTCATCATCTCCATCTTGATCTCCCTCTCCAGTATTAGGATCACCTTCGTCTCCGCCTGTCTCTTACTCCTCTGTGTCATCACCCTGATCATCTGAATCCTTCTTGGATGCATCAGATCCCTCTCCATCACCTGACTATCTCCATGGTTTGGGGTTCCCTCCAGGGAAGCCTACTGGGAAAATATCTCCAGGGTATGTTATCCTACACCATATGATGTACCATCAATGCATGCTTGAATCATATCTATAATCTATCGCTACGTCCTGATCTGACCCATCTGAATCTATAATGTCGATCTCATCACTCGTAGGCTAGGAGTGGTTCCTACCCTCAACATCACTTGTGAGTGTCAGATGTATACAGGCATGTCAATAGGAACACACTTCTCAAACCTAAACTGTCGCCGAACTCAGTCGAAGTAGAAAGGAATGACTATGTGGCTATACCTTCCCTGTAGTAGATGGTTCCTCTACATACTGAACATCTGTCTGTGTATCCTTGCCCACATGGACATCTTGAGGTAGGGTCTCCATATGATCTTTCCCATCGTCAATCTATTCATGCTCAACCTCTAATACAGGAGATCACCGAATCGCCACTCACGGGTAAGAGGATAAGCATATACCCTAGGCTGCTATGGGACTAGCTCTATGAGGGCTCCACTAGGTCTAGTGCATGTAATATGCTCAAACATCCACACCTATGGTAGTGTGAATGTCATTAGGCTACATCCCTATCTGAACACATACTCCCCAAGGTTGTGTTAGAGATGCACAAGCATGCTCTGACCCCAAGAGTCTACTCTCATGTATCTCTCCATGGCTCGTATGGCATAGATGAGTCCTCCGTGCATATATGTGAGTCACCTCACCAATGGAACCTCTCCAGTAAGGTGTAGGAGCCAGTTGACTATGATGCGACCCCTCATCTTGTTGCGTATCACTCTCCCCATAACATAAACCTGCTCTCTCCTATAATCCTCCTATGTCCGGTCAGATCAGTATCTCATGGTCTCTCCTCTAATGGGTAGGCGCAAAATGCAGTATACATCCTCTAGGGTGACCGTCATCTCCCCCACAGGTAGTGAGAATGTTGAGGTATCTGCAACCCACCTCTCCATCAGTGACATCGGCATTATAGAATGGAATCAGATGGCTGATATGATCATCGCATCCCATAAACCCACTGCATGTAGCAAATCCCTCTCTCCTGCTGTCAGCCTTCGGATCAACTCCCGAAGGCTCCAAAATGTGAGACCGATAGTATGCTTTTGAATGTACTGTAATGTCTATAAAACACAAAGCAATCTATCATTAGTAATCGATCAATCATCTGTCATCATCTAATCGATACAATTATTCTATCATTTATAGCATTCGTCGTCTGATCTTGTATTGTCGTTGGTCACCCCGAATAGGGACCAGGGAGCCCTACTAGGACCATGGTTCCCTCTAGGACCAGGGCGCTCTTGTAAGGAAGTTAAGTAGCGGAAACAACTCCCTACACTAACCTTGAGAGGAGGGTAATGCAAAACTTTTTCAGATCGTTACAATAGTTACAGAAAACAGAAATAGATATAATAGCATTCATACCACAACACAGTGATTTACGTGGGGAAAACCCTTTCGGGAGAAAAACCCCACCCTCCAAAAGCAGCTCAATATTTTATTCAGCAATCAAAAACAGATTACAAAATACTTGCAGAGCAAGCTCTTCGCAGGAGTACCACTAATCAGAGATTCAGAGGCAACTCAATAGCCATGAGACTCTTACACACAACCTCTATCTCATACACCTCATAAATAGGAGATACAATACAAGAAACCGTCAAACGGTATTACAAAACCATGGGCTAAAACCACCCAATAAGGTGTAGCCGACCTTATCTCCCTTCTATGACATGTTAAAGCACACATCAACACGTGTTGCTCCCTTTTACAGCTCATTTATGTATCCGATACAAATTATTTTTCCTATTTCAGGAGTACAAACTTCCGGAGGCCATAACTTGAGAACCGGGTGTCCGATTGACGAACCGTTTGAAGCGCCGGAAAGCTCGCGAAGTGCTCTATCACCTCGTAACCGGCTTCGCCGGTTACGGCAACTTTTCAGGGCGTTTCGGAGCCTCTAAAGTCCCCAAAATTAAGTTTAAACATTTTATTGCACCCCTCCAAGACGAAAACTTTAATATCTTCAAAACTAGCTGTGACCTTGCGACGCAACTTTACCGAAATGCTTATCTAACCAACCAGAAGCTTCAGGGAGAGTTTCGCACCATTTCGTGCTCAAATGAAAACTTACTATAAATAGTAACCTCACATAAATGCAAGGTTGAGACACCATTTTTCCCAACAGCTCTAGCACCCCTAGGTGTCCAAAGGGTAGGCCCTAACTCGGACTAGGCGATGACATCATCAATTTTGAAAAACTAAGAAAATATGACAAAGTCAAATGCAGTCAACATAAAGTCAACCCACCTCGTCGAGCGGTCAGCCGACGAGTACGGACTGGCGCAGGATCTCCATCCACACAAGTTGCTCAAGTCGACATCAAGGCATGATGGCTTGTATGTGGGCTCCTTTGTAGTGAATAGAGACAAAAAGTTAGAAAGTGAAAAATGGAAAGTGTCACTTTCATATTTATGTGTTATGCACTTTTTGACTTTATATTTTGAAGTTAAAACCCTAATTTCTGCACTTTTTCTTCAATCTATCATATCTTGAGCTAGGAAGCTCCGATTCTCACACCGTCGATGGCATTGGAATCGTGAGTCCACCCTTTCGCTCCACATTAGTTCCATAATGTGCTTGGATGAGTAATCAATCCTTGTTGTGAACTTGCTTCAACACAATCTTTATCACAATTCGTTGTAGAAAACATGATACCCTGTTTCACCTCACAAATAAGCAAGTCAAAATAGGGGGGCATATAGATACTTGAAAATTTCATCACCTTTCTTAGTAAGCATTAGGTGATTTTGTGATCTAACATGTGGTTTTGTAGGGTGTGGTTCCTAACTGTGTACTATAGATACCACTGGGGGCTTCGTTCGACAACTTATGGATATATCCTTTTTTCAAATGATGTTTACTTTTATGTACTTTAGCTTGCATATGCATGTCATGTCATATGACCGCTAAAATTGGGGCTAAATGTAGTGTCATAAATTGTACACCCTTGCTAGGGTGGTACAATTTCACACTTAGGTTAGCACCCATCTTAGTGTGTCTTGCATCTTGCATTTCTCATTCCCCTTTAAGCATTTAATTAATTAATTAAATTAAATCTAAGGTCATGTCTCATCACTTTACATGTTACAAAGTTGAGCCCTTTACCCTAAGTGTGCCCCTTTTCATCTTATTCCTCCAATGAACCATTTAATCATAAACCCTAATTATGTCTTATTTCGACTGTTTAGGCCTAATTTCACATATCAAAACATCTCGAAATCAGCTGTAACTTTGGGATGTGCTCTAATATTATCATATCTAACGGCCCAAAAAATTTGGTGAAAAGTTGGTCGGACTGTGACGGGAATGCACATGGTCCATGACTTTTTTTCCCAAAATTTCAAGAGCACAATCCTTTGATATGATAATGCTTAACCCCAAAATATTAGCGGGAAATTCAAATCCTATGTCGGCCTAAACATGAAATTAAGATCTAGGGTTTCATACTTGAGAGCTCTCTTTCTTCATTTGAAAGGGGCTTCTTCTAAGAATCCAAGAGTAGGTTTTTGGAGGATTAAAGCCTTCTTTGTAGTGAAAGAGTAGATCTTTGAAGTCTTCAACAACATTTATCATTCATCCATCAAAAATTCATCAAACATCATTTTATCAATTGGGGGATTTTGAAGATGTAGAAGAATAATAGGAGATCACCGACTGACGATTGGCTTGTACCTCTCCCTTGGGGTTGGGTATGGTTTTGTGTTGTTTTCATGTCTTTGCATAAGCTTCATTTTTTATTCATATTCATGCTTTAGATCACTTTGCATTGTGGATTTATAACATTTACTTTGTCAATTATAAGCAATTAGGGTTTACTCTTAAGGGTTGCTCTAAGTTGTTTACTTTCATTCTTAAGATCTTGAATATACACAGGGTTCTTGCACACACATTTTCAGTACATTATCGACTATTCGTGGAGGTGGAAATCACCAACGTGGGGGTTTGACTAAGGAAAACCCCTATATAGCTACCCCAAACCTTCCCTTTTCAGTTGCTGGTATAAAAATAAGAATCTGGAAGCAGTTAGAGATCTGGAATAGGCATCTACACTACCCATAAATATCAAAAGTGTAGAAATCTATCAAAGACAAGGGCGTGGCACCCTGGTCCTTCCCAGGACAGTGGTGTAGCGCCCTAGTCCTGCCCTCTGTCAACAATACTTGGCAAAACAACACCTTACATATCTTAGAATCCCTCCTGTTAGTTGCAGCTCTAGAATTGCAGAATCAAGATAGTGGTGTGACACCTTGGTCTTGTAGATTTCTGCTCAGATTTCAGACATAGGTGCACCTCTGATTTTTCCTTTGATCTATTCTTTTCAGCAGTGTATCATTTGTTCTTTGATTTGCATTCTCGGAATTAAGGATTTGCTTGCTTACATGCTTTCTAGGTTAGATTGCATTTTGCATCATTCCTCTCTCTCATTTACAACAAAGGAATAGAAAACCTAAGAGGTAATCCATGACTCTCTTTCTCATAAGAAGTAGCCAATGTGTGTTACCTCCCTCAGCTCTCCCTCGGCTCTTTCGTATTCCATGAGTGTGTATGAGAGTGGGATTAGGGTTTCCATACTTAGTCTCACTTTTTCCCCTACACAACCTTGATCCAAACATTCTCCCACTTTTTGAACACCTTTTAAGATCCAATGGAAGAAATCAGATTTAATTGTTGGAGGTTGTGAGGCCCATAGACTCTAACACCATGTGAACTTGTTAGTGCTCATTGAATTTTTCAATGCATCTACATTATTATTCAAAGCATCTACCTTCTCCAACCTCATATTTTAATATTCCTTAGCATTACCACCAAAATAAAATAAAATATCAATGTGCTTTATTTTGCATGGAAAGTAGGATTGTTGGCTAAGTAAATGACACATTGATTATCACGACAAATAGTAATTTGTCTTGTATCAAAACCAATATCGAAACACAACCTCTTAAGCCAAATAAATTCTTTTCAAGAATGAGTAGATGTCATGTACTATGCCTCCATAATGGACAAACTGACTATAGTCTAACACTTATTCATCCAGGTGATAGCACCACGAAACATCGTGAACACATATCCAATGGTGGATATTCTACCATTAATGTCATATGATTGATTTAAATCCACATATTCAAGAATACTTACTAAATATCAAGGTCTAGTAGGACAACCATGAGAGCATATGGAATATACTTAGAAGTACCCTAAAAATATCTAAATGCTCTCTTCATTGCATCCCAATGTACTCATCCAGGATTAGCCATAATTTGACTAAGAACTCCCACTACTTGGGTGATGTTTGGTCTCATACAAACCATAGCATACATAAGACTGCCAATAACACTTGCATGTGGTACTATGGCCAGGTCTTCCATCTTGATAGGAGATTTTAGATAATCCTCCATAAAAATCTTATTCCCCTATAATAGGGTAACGACTAATTGTCTTCAAGCTGCCATGTTGAATCTCTCCATCACTAAGTTTACTTACTCAGATTTAACCAAAATTTTCTATTAGCTCTGTCTCTTCTAATATCAATCCCCATAATATAGCTTATTGCACCTATATTCTTCATTCAAATTATGTTCACAATTGAGACATCAAATATGAAATTATGCCTTTACCATTCCCAATAAACAACATATCATCTACATACATTACTATTATGAGAATGTAACAATTATCATAATTGCAATTCACACAATGGACATAGTTAGATCTCATAAACCTCAAAGATAATACAAAGGGGTCAAATTTCTTGTACCACATTTTAGGGGATTGTTTTAAACCATATAAAGACTTTTTCATGTTGCATATCAAATGTTCTTTACCTTCAACCACAAAATGCTTTATCTATGGCATAAATTTACTCCTCCAAATCACAATGAACAAACATTGTCTTCACATCCATCTATTCCACTTTTAGATCATACTTTGTTGCAAGTTACAACAAAGACCAAATATATGTTACCTTCGCAACAAAAGAGAATATCTCACCATAGTCATTTCTCTCCACTTGATAATACCCTTTTGTGACCAACCATGCTTCATGCCTTCCAACACTACCATTAGAACCAACTTTATTTTTGAACACCCATTTACATCCAATAGGGTTTTTTGAGACCCCACCTTCTAAGATATTTATTGATTCTATATTCCTTGACAATACTATGACTTTTGTTTAGTGCTTTTATTATGTTTATATGTTTCAACATCACACAAGTTTGTGGGATGCTATTTTATTTCATATACATAGATGAAGTTTTGTGCTTATATATTTTGTTTCTATAAATGTGGGATTCTTGATTATATGGTGGATTTTGATTGATTATTGCTATTGGTAGTTATATTGTGCTATCGAATGATTAGCTTATGTAAAATTCCAGGTAGATGTTTTGAGTTGATATTAAACAAGCTAAATGTTCTATTGTAGATAGGATTCTTTTGAAATTTATAATCATTTCAAAATGCTATTCTAATATATGTTAGATTCTTCAACTATTATTATTACTTCATATGATATACTAACACTTTTTGTTGAGTGAGTGGGTATAATTTGCAAATAATTTACTAGAGGATCATATAACATGATCTTTTGTATGGTCTAATATGTTGTGACGTTGTTGATTTTGTGTGTCTTTAATTTATGTTGTCATGTGAATTTGGTTATAGCATTTTCATTTTTTTTAAATTACAAGGCTTTATGTGTGTGAAGTTAAATTTTGATGGGCTTAACATGTTCCTAGATGTAAGGTTGTTAGGAATTTATTAGACCAATATAATACCTTTTTTTTTTAAGATCCTAAAATTTCCATTTTCTAAAAGTGATGAAAAAGGGAGTTGGTTGGGAAGGTAGTTGAGTGGTTATGGGAGGGATTTTGCCTTCCTTTTTTATTTTTATTCTTCCTTTATTTTGTGGAGGGATATTTCTTAAAATTCTCTTCTTTTTGGCATTCATTTTTAAAGAGTCTTGGATTTGGAGCAAGGTTTTGGGAAGAGAGAGAGCAAGGTTGGGAAGAGAAAGCTTGTCAATTCTCCATCAAATTCTACTATCTCTCCATCAAATAGCACTATCTGTGGAATGCATTTTTGGTAGGGTTTTCAAACCCTTGTCTAGTTTTCCTTGTACTTTTTCTGAATATGATGTTTTATGGTTTTTGCAATGTGTGTATATTACTGCTAAAACAAATTTGGAAATTCAAACAATTTATTGTGATGTTATTTGGTTGGAAAGTTGTTGTGGTGATTTTGTCTATATTTTTTACTATGTTGAGACTTGTAATGTGCACATATTAATTGTGTAAGGAAAAAAAAGTCATGTTTTTTATTTATAAATTTTGTTTTTAAACCTCTTTGGTTATGTGATTCCCTTTGTTCGGAACGGGTTGGAACACAACTCCATAGATGGGTGGAGAGCCCACTAGTCCAAATAATTTTTTC
This sequence comes from Cryptomeria japonica, assembly GCF_030272615.1. Lineage (NCBI taxonomy): Eukaryota > Viridiplantae > Streptophyta > Pinopsida > Cupressales > Cupressaceae > Cryptomeria > Cryptomeria japonica. The sequence goes on from NC_081415.1 coordinate 154,934,690, forward strand.
ATTGTTGAAGTTATTCTCAAGTTCCTATACTATGGAAGAAGTCTAAAGTGGAATCGCCAATCTATATTGCAAGAAAATATTTTTATCAATTAATCTTCCTAATGAGAAAGTGCAAGTTTTGAAGACAAAGTGAACATGAATTACTTTGAGATAAAAAGGATTATAATAAACAACTTGTGAAAATCTATTATGGGAGAAGAAAGTATTGGTGTGCGATTAAATGCCTCCTTTACATTTGTGAAAAAAAATTGAAAAGTATAAAATAAGAAAAAAGTATATAATGCACATTACAAAATTAATCTTAATAAAAAATTAAAGGGTTGCTCATTTAAATTGTATATACAAGTATGCGTTGGTGTGTGTTCATTCCTTGTACTTGTTGCATTTATGAACCTGCAACAAAAAATGCTAATTATATAAAATTGTAAATAAAAATATTAAATAGAAAAATGGTGTTTATAAAAACATTAAATAAGGAAATGATCTTTTTAATTTTCAACCCTACAACTTGAAAGGAAAATTTGAAACAAGCAATGTTAACCTGTTTGATTTGAATTCCCAAAAGTCAATAGAAGAAAGAGAATAAAGATTTAAAGATATTTTATTTAAAGCTATGAGTTAGTTTTTAGTTTGGAAAGTAGTTCTTGTTTAATTTATTTAGTAACTCAAAAACTACTTCTATTTTATTTGTTTAGTTAAAAATCTATTTTCACTTTAATTTAAACCTAGAATTTTTGAGGATTTAAAACCAATTAGTCTTTTCTTGAATAAGTGTGTGAATTATTTGGTAAATATAATGATAAGTTGTTAAACACAAAGCACCACTGAGAGGGGGGTGAATCAGTGACTCTCAAACTTTTCCCTTTAACTAACCTATGTGAGTATAACAGTTATCAGATCTAACTCAATGCAAACTTACCAGTTAAAGGAGAGACCAACACAAATGCATTCACACACAAAATAAACATCACATAACACCAGCATATACGAGCAAAACCTTGGTGAGAAATGTTGTTGGAGTCTACTGCTCCAATCTAGGCTCAAAGTAAATCTCTAATTACAATATTTAGGGCACCAACCTCTGATTTTAGGGCATCAACCCCTGATTCACGACACCAACCCAAGGAGCTACAACCCCTGTACCGAGATCCAACTCAATGATCTTCAATATATTGTATTCAAATACAAAATTAGTAATTTAGTTACAAGTGAATCTTGTAACCTCTCAATACAATGCTCCCTACTAGTAAAGTACCTCCTTGCCTTACAAGTTCTCTGCTTACTCTGACTGAATCTTCAACAACTCAGCCACTATCTTGTTGGATCTCTTGTATCACTCTTTTCTCTCTTCCTATCACTATTGTTTCTTACCAATTTGGTCTCCACTAGTTCCTTCTTCACTCAGCACACTGCCTCTTCTCTGTCAATTTACCTCTACCTTGTCCACAACTATCTGTCACTGTTGGTTCTATGCCATTCCTTCTTAATTGACTGGATTCCTCTGGTTCTTCATTCAACTTGCATTCATTCTCAAAAGCCTTCTCACCACTAGCCTTAACCTTACTAGTTAAACCCTCTTACCGATTCTCCTTCTAATACTCAGACACTTAAGATGTTCGCCAAAATGACTTAAGACTGGTTTTGTAGTACCCCTCCTCGATCAACCTATTTTTGTATAATTTGATTTACTTCTGCGGTTGTTCAGTGGAACATTTTTGTATCTTGATTCGGATGTTATGAGATGTTATTTCATGCTTTATCTAGATGTATGGTGTATGCTTTTATGTCATATATAAGTGCTTATGTTTAATGTTATTTTATGGATCATTATCATAGACTGACACTTTTACCTTATATTGCGATGCGTTATTTATATGTTGCGTGTTTGCAAGTGTATTGGGATGCGAGGGGATGATTTTCCTTCACTCACTCCGGTGAGACAGGGAACGTCTGATTCTCCTTCATCAATGTGCATGTCGTGCCTGTATATATATTGGTCTATATGCACGTGTGGTTCTTTAGTGCAGGACATTGCAGGTACTAGTACCGGGTAGGTACAAGGTATTGACTCCATCTGGTTTCACAGGTCTGAGCATACCTTTTATATCCGTTGGGAGTGGAGGAGATAGTTGTTCTACCCTAGTTTGACCCGCAGTCACACTCGTGTGAGTGTTGTCAGTTTGTTGTCTTTCCCATCTGGTTGTTATGCGAGTCATGGTGCCTTGGTTTGGTCATTTGACAGTCGTCATTTGATCCTTCTTGGTTTTGCATGTTTCTGTTTATTTAATTTAAATGGATGATGCTATCTTATGTTGGTGTAATTAGTTGATTATTATGCTCTATGATTATTGATTTAATTAACTAATGAATTGCTAGACTAAATGGTTAAATGACTTATTTATTTTGTATAGTGCATTGATATATTTTGGAAGGAAATAAATAATTGCCTAGCCATTTAAATGTTAAATGATTATGTTGAAAGAAAGTATTTTTGGTAATAGAAATTAATAAAAACTTTCCTTGTTACTTTTCCATTTGACCTTTTCATTTTAATTATTGGAAAAGAATTATTTTTGAAACGGAGTAAATCTGATTGTTTTTACTTTTTAAATATTTAAATATGATTGGATGGAATAACTTTTTAACCTAGAAAGTTTAGGTTAAAAGATAATTTTCATGCTATTCCTAAAAATTCACAGGAGGAAGGAAGAGGAGAATTTTGGAGAGAAATTCTGGAAAACTTCCTAGAGAAACTGGAAATTCAACCTGGTTTGCAAGACTGGAAAATTATTCATCTCTTTGCTTGCTATTGCTTCAAGGTTGGAGGTTCTCTTCTTGCTTTGAATTTGTTATTTGAAATTTTCAGTTTGCTTCCAGAGTGTGGAAATTATGAAATCTTCCTGTAGATGCTTGTGGAATGGTTGGAATGGAAGAAAGAGTGTTTATTATTGTTGATTTTGTGAACTTATATCATATGGTTGCATTTAAGAAAGAAATGGTTTATTTCTCTATCTGTTGTGTGGTTGTTCTTGAAAATCAATTTCTGGTTATACCTCTTCTATTTGGAAAGAATGAACTAGGTTTAGCTTGTTGTGTGCTTTCTAGTATTTTGTTATCCAAGATTTGGGGTTTCTGTGGGATTTTATTTGACCATTTGCCTTATTTGGTAAATTTCCATTTGAAAATTGGATTTGGCACTATGTATGTGTGTGCCCGTGAAATGTTTCGGAAATGAATCATTTTCATGTTTAAACGATTGGGTGGAGTGTTGATTTTAATGCCTTGGAGGTACATATTTTATTTATTTTGTTATCCTTGCCTTACCCCACCCCATGGCGAGCTAGTCCCACCACGTGGGTCGGTAGTCTCTGCTGCCAGCAGGGAGCAGTACTACCGGTTGGTAGTAGTGCTACCGAACGGTAGTGCCTACTACCAGTCGGCAGCAGCGCCATTGGATGCTAGTGCTTGCTAGCGGTCGATAGCAGCACTACCAGTTGGTAGTGCCTGCTAGCGGTCGACAACAGTACTTCTGACAGGCAGTGCCTGTGGCCCCCGACAACGGTATTGCCGCGGGTTGGTTTGACCCCCGCATTACCATGTTCCTTTACTGGTTCAAGCCAGTTAGTGCAATGAAGTAAATGTTTAATAAATGAAATATATTTTAGAATGGATTTTGTGTTGAATAAAAATAAATAGCGATTTTCATGTGATGTTTATTATGTGGTTAATAAATTTATCTATGGATATCAAGGCATGAAATTAGGAATTCAAATTGGTTAATTTGGGTATATTCTGGAAACGAATTAAAATGCCTCTTAGGAATTCATGTTTTTATTCGGTTGAATGTTTAATGTGGATTTCATTCCTGATGGAATATTGATTTGGAAATTGAATAATGTGACTGCTAGAAAGAGTGTTTTATTTAATTCTTCAATCAATAATGTTGCAAGTGTTTATGATGATGTTTTTCTCAAAGATTGTTTGAGAGCGGACTTAGTGAAATAGTTGTCCTTGCAAGTGTATAATGTGTTATTTCTGGTCTATGGTTCCATCGTCCCATGGTGGCGTAATTGGTACCTTCGACCAAGTGATATATGTTGGCTTCGTTGTCATAACCATGTAGTGTCTTTGCCTTATGGTTAGCCAAGAGTCAGTATGTCCTTGTTAACCACTTGTTTCCGCTAGTGGTGGTTATGGTTGTCTGATTCGCCATAGGGTTCTCAGGGAGTGACCTTGTTTGTTTAGTGTCCTTTGAGAGAGTGGCTTTCTCTTGAGGGTTGCGCCCAAAGTGGTAGGCATTACGACCCAACGAAAGTCAGATAATAACTGGTAATCTAATGAATTGATTAAGTGGGTAGTTTTATAACATTAATAAAGATAATTGTACCTCGCACCTGGGTGAGTGCTTGTATTGAGGCTCATCATGTTGTGAGAAGGCCTAGAATGGCAAACCGACCACCTTGTCTTCATGAAAGGTTGGTAGGGTCCGCATGAGACTTAGTTGGAATCAAAGGTTCGGGAGAGGTTACCAGGACAGTGAGTCGGGACCTGTGGAGGGTGTACCATGGTATCCATCTTAAGCTATGCAATGAAACTCTCTCATTTGGTTCACTTGTGTGTTTGTAAAGTTGAGTCACCTGGTTTTTGTGGAGTCATATTGTGTTGTCATGGAGTTGTATTGTTTTGTCGACCATGTCATGCTTATGCTTGTTTGAGGGTCCTCAACTATCTCCTAGCACGGTGGGGTGATTCCATTTTTGGAGTTACATGGTCAGGTGGTAATGCCACTTCCCATTGAATGTTTGGGTTTGTACCTTCATGCGAGGATTGGCTTCGCAGGTGTTCCTGTGGTTTGTGGCTCACGATTCATCTCATGTTTGGAGATTATTGTTATTTGGAGACCTATGTGGTCATTGTAATATTGATCTTATGTAATCTTGTATTTGGTTGAGATGCATCTTTATATGTATGTTGAGAAGCTATGTATTGGAAGAGCAATGTAATCCTATGTGGGGATGTCTTTATCAGTTTCCTTTATGATATTTGTACATGCTTATTGAAGTGGAATTATAATGTGTCCTTTCTATCTTTCAATGGTGTAATCTATTATTGCTTATGGCTTCTTGTTATCATTGAGTTAATGATGTATATTTGGATTTATGGTTATTGTGGAATGTATCTTATGAAGTTAATTCTTCGTTGGTAACCCTTAAGGAATTCTGGTGTAAGTCTTCCACTTGTGTTATCGTGCAGGTTGTATAAACAAACTAATTATGTTTATACTTAAAAAAAATAAAAAATTTGTTTCACCCTTGTTTGTGGGTTTTCCTTTGGGGTTCCTAGCGGGGCATTACATCTGGTATAAGATCCCATGTTTCAACACTGGGTACTCTGGGTTTGTAGTGAGCCCATTTGCCTTGACCTTTGTGTAGGTCTTGTGGTGTGACTTCCTTGTGTCTTTCTTTGCCTTTGATCTGCACCTTTTTCCTCTTGTGTAGTGTTAGGTCATGGCTAGGAAAGCCAAGGGAGGTGGTCATGTTGGTGGCTGCACTAGAGGCAGAGGAGGAGGAAGGGGTCAAGGTCCCAACTGCCATAGTCCTTCCCCACCACCCACTCATGCGACTTTGGATAGAGATCTGTTGGTTCGCCAGGAGGAACCGCATTCAATAGAGCAGGTTCCTGAAAGGGAAGAGCTATGTCAGATGTTTCAGGAGGTGCTAGCTAGACTAGGCCCTAGGCCCAAGGTGGATCAGCCCATCCATGGTCGAGTAGAGGAATCGCTTCAGCAAATTCCACAGAGAGAGAGAGAGAGATCTCCTAGAAGGATAGAGGTCCCAACGGACAAGGATCAAGCTATCATAGGGCACATGAGGGACTTGATAAGGTCCAATCCTCCCTTCTTTGATGGTAAAGGTACCAATCTCGAGGCAGAGACCTGGCTTATCAGTTTGGATCGGTGTTTTGCTATGTATCCTTACAATAGGAACACCAAGGCGAAATGCACAATCATGCGTCTCGAGAGCTTTTCATCTATCTAGTGGAGATTAGAGGAGGAGAGGATCGGTGTGAGCATTAACACTGTATCTTGGGAGATCTTCTTGGAGAGATTTAGGGCACAATTTCTCTCACCCCAGTGGAGGCAGTCGCGAGCAGATGAGTTTTATGCTCTGCGCTAGTTTCGGTTGTTAGTGGACCAGTTTGAGCATAGGTTCTATGAGCTCAAATAGTATGTTGGGATCAAAAATGATGAGGCTATGCTTGTGCAACACTTCTTGAAGGGTCTTAATGATCGCATCAGCAATGGAGTGAGGGTTTTTGAGCTTGCTTTAGTGGAGGTAGCCGTGGCGAAAGCCAGGTTGGTAGAGCAGAACCTTATCCATACTCATGGCGGCTAGTCTGGAGTTTGGATTGGAAATGATCCTTTCAGTGGATCTAGAGGTAGAGAGAATCAGTCCCAGACCGCTACACCTTTTAGGGGTTCTCAGGTGCCCGCTAAGGGTGGTCATCAGGAGCAGCAGCCGCTGAGATCGAAGCAGTCTCGGGGCCAACAGGATGGCAACTCTCAGGTTTGAAAGAGTAGGAAATGGCAGAAGGGTAGGCAGACCTTTCCAAGACAGTCTTCTTAGGGAGCATCTCAGGCCCTTAGTGGGGAGAGCTTTCAATAGTCCAGTGGGTCGTTTGGTAGTAGAGGACTGGTTCAAGGAGCTTGCTTCAATTGTGGTCAGTATGACCACAATGTTGCTCAGTGCCTTCAACATCCTCACCAGACGGGTAGCCAGAGGCTAGTTGCATTAGAGACGATAGTGGGGGATGCTGATAGATCCCATAGAGTATTTGCAACAGTGGACAACCACCAGGTCGAGCATCAAAGTATTGTGATTGATACCACAAGTGTGTTGTGTGGTATTCCTATCTCTATACTTTTTGATTTCAATGCTTCAAATTCTTTTATTTCTTCATCCATTATGGAGTGGTATGGGCTCGTGTCTACTAAGCAGGCAGTTAGGTGGCAAGTAGAGTTGGCTATCGATGTGCGAGTGTGTGTAGATGCCTTCGTTCCTAGTTGTGAGTTGGACCTAGGACCCTTTGTCACTCCAGTTGACCTTCGAGTCATTCCTTTGGGGTCCTATGGAGTTGTGTTGGCAATGGATTGGTCATCATCTCACAACGCTCATGTAGACTGTCATCTGAAGATAGTAGAGTATTTAGATGACCTTGGTAGGAAAGTGGGGATCGTCGAAGTGCAGCGATCGATATCCTTACGTATAATTTCCACTATGCAACTTAGACGGTGCATGCGTCAAGGGTGTTAGCTTTTTGCAGTTGCTCTTGACGATGTGGATGAGGAAGAGAGTCGAGAATTTTCTCTTGATGGTCACCCTATTTTTCAAGAGTATGTTGATGTGTTTCCTTTGGATATTCCTGGTATACCTCCGAAGTGAGACATAGTTTTTTGCATTGACTTGGTTCCTGGTGCGGAACCTATTTCGAGAGCACCATTTTAGATGACTACTCAGGAGCTGAGTGAGTTGAAGTTGCAGGTTGAGGAGTTGTTGGCCAAGGGATTCATTCATCCAAGTGTTTCTCCTCATAGTGAACCGGTTATCTTCGTTAAGAAGAAGGATGGTTCTCTTCGATTATGCGTTGATTATCGATAATTGAATAAGGTAACCATCCGGAATTGATATCCATTGCCTCAGATAGATGATCTTTTTGATCAAGTGAAGGGAGCTAAGGTGTTCTCTAAGATAGATCTGAAATCTGGGTATCATTAGTTACGCATTCATGATGCAGACATTCATAGGACAATGTTTCGTACTCGTTATGGTCACTATGAGTTCACAGTGGTGCCATTTGGGTTGACGAATGCGTCTTCAGTATTCATGAGTCTTATGAATGGGGTTTTTTGCACCTACCTTGACCAATTTTTCCTTGTGTTCTTGGATGACATATTGGTTTATTCTAGATCTATGGAAGAGCATGAGGGTCACTTGCGTCAGGTATTGCAGTGCTTGAGGGAGAACCAACTTTTTGCAAATTGGCGAAGTGTGATTTCTTCTAGTCATAGGTGAGCTATCTTGGTCATATAGTTTCGGGAGAAGGTGTATCCATGGATCCTTCTATGATCCAAGCCATTGTTGATTGGCCAACATCGACCAATGTTTCTAAGGTTTGAAGTTTCATGGGTTTGGTCGAATATTACCATCGCTTTATGCAGAGTTTCTCTCAGATAGGCCATCCTATTACTTCTCTTTAGAGGAAGGGGAAGAAGTTTGTTTGGTCAGAGTAGTGCGAATCAACTTTTCGTACCTTGAAGGAACTCCTTGTTAGTGCTTCGATTTTGGCAGTTCCTAACCAACTAAGAGATTTCATGGTATGCACAGATGCCTCTTTAGAAGGTATAGGTGCAGTGCTTATGTAGGATGGACGTGTGGTTGCCTATGAGTCTCACAAACTCAAGGATCATGAGTTGAACTATCCATTTCATGACTTGGAGTTGGCAGTTGTAGTGCATATGTTGGTTCAATGGAGACATTTTCTATTGGGGCATCGATTTGAGCTGCATAGTGATCACCATAGTTTGTAGTATATTTTCACATAGTCGAACTCGAATGCTCAACAACGAAGATGGATGGAATTCCTCTGCGAGTATGATTTTGAGGTTCGTTATATTCAGGGGAAAGAGAATGTAGTGGTAGATGCTTTGAGCTGTAGGTGGCATGAGGTTGCAGCATTGTCCCTTGGTGTGGACTTGAGTGAGAGAATTCTTGGAGTTCTTCCTCAAGACACTTGGTATTAGGATGTTAGAGCCGTGGTGGAGTCTGGAGGACCATTGGAGGGTAGATATTTTGGATATGCTCTTGAGTCATATGGTCTTCTTCGACATCTTGGACAGATCTATATACCTCCTTTGGAGGGTCTTTGCATTTTGATCATGACTGAGGCCCATCGTGCACCTTATTCGGCACACCCTGGTGTCAAGATGCATGTTGATCTTAGACAGTTATATCATTAGGTTGGTATGAAGAGTGACATAGCTAATTTTGTGTCCAAGTGCTTGGAATGTTAGTGGGTGAAGGTAGAGCATCAGCACCCTACAGGGATTTTACAGCTGAATTTGATACCAGATTGGAAATGGGATATCATTTCCATTGATTTCATAGTAGGGTTGCCTATTTCTTCGTTTCGTCATGATGCCATTATGGTCATTATTGATAGATTGACCAAAGTTGCTCATTTTGTGCTTATTCGATCTTCTTATATGGCAACAGTGATGGCACGAGTCTTCTTGGAAGACGTGGTGAGGTTGCATAGGACTCCAAGGTGGATCATTTCTGATAGAGAGCCTGTCTTTATTTTAGGCTTGTGGACCTCTCTTCAGCATGCTTTGGGAACCCAGTTGAACTTCAGTTCAACTTATCACCCATAGACCTATGGTTAGACTGAGCATGTGAATTAGGTCTTGGAGGACATGCTTCGCATGTATGTTATGGACCAACAGTCGTGCTGGGAGGAATATCTTTGCCTTGTGGAGTTTTCTTATAACAATGGATATCATAGCTCTATAGGCATGTCTCCCTTCCAGGCTTTGTATGGTCGTCCTTTCCATACTCCTTTGAGTGGGGATCGGTTGGAGGATAGGGTGTGTTTAGGCCCAAATTTGCTTCGTGAGATGGAGCAGCAGGTTGAGCAAATTAGTGGGCATTTGGTTGTTGCTCAGGATAGGCAGAAGAAGTATGTCGATGCCCATAGAGTTGATCATTAGTTTTTTGTTGGCGACCATGTGTTTTTGAGAGTGCATCCGTGGAAGAGTCTGATACGTTATGGAAAGGGTTCTAAGTTAGCGCCTCATTTTGTAGGCCCTTTTGAGATCCTTGAGAGGATAGGACCTATTGCCTACCGTCTTGCCTTGCCGCTAAGTCTATCCCGCATCCACAATGTCTTTCAAGTTTTTGTTCTTCGTCCTTATCATCTTGATGTGACCCATGTTCTTGATTGGAACGCTTTGCAGGTCGAGGATGAGCAAATTTCCATGGAGCCCTTGCGCATCCTTCAACATCAAGATTTGACCATCAGGGGTCATACCATAGAGCAAGTAAGGGTCCTATGGGATCCTAGTGATGAGACCTTAGCGACTTGGGAAGATGCAGCAAAGATGTGAGAGCTTTATTCTTATCTATTTTAGGCTTCCAAGAGTAAGCCTAGGCTTGGGGGGGAGGATGTAGTACCCCTCCTCGATCAACCTCTTTTTGTATATTTTGATTTACTTCTGTGGTTGTTTAGTGGAACATTTTTGTATATTGATTTGGATGTTATGCAATGTTATTTCATGTTTTATCTGGATGTATGGTGTATGCTTTTATGCAGTATCTCAATGCTTATGTTTAATGTTATTTTATGGATCATTATCATAGACTGACACTTTTACCTTATATTACGATGCGTTATTTATATGTTGTGTGTTTTCAAGTGTGTTGAGATGCGAGGGGATGATTTTCCTTCACTCACTTTGGTGAGATAGGGAACGTCACGATTCTCCTTCATCGGTGTGCATGTCATGTCTATATATATATTGGTCTATATGCACGTGTGGTTCTTTGGTGCAGGACATTGCAGGTACTAGTACCGGGTAGGTACGAGGTATTGACTCCACCTAGTTTCACACATCTGAGCATGCCTTTTATATCTGATGGGAGTGGAGATAGTTGTTGTTCTATAGTTTAACCCACAGTCACACTCATGTGAGTGTTGTCAGTCGGTTGTCTTTCCCGTCTGGCTGTTATGTGAGTCATGGTGCCTTGGTTTGGTCATTTGAGAGTCCCATTTGATCCTTCTTGGTTTTGCATGTTTCCATTTATTTAAATGGATGATGCTATCTTATGTTGGCCTAATTAGTTGATTATTATGCTTTGTGATTATTGATTTAATTAACTAATGAATTACTAGACTAAATGGTTAAATGGCTTATTTGTTTTGTGTAGTGCATTGATATATTTTGGAAGGAAATAAATAATTGCCTAGCCATTTAAATGTTAAATGATTATGTTGAAAGAAAGTATTTTTGGTAATAGAAATTAATAAAAAATTTCCTTGTTACTTTTCCATTTGACCTTTTCATTTTAATTATTGGAAAATAATTATTTTTGAAAAGGAGTAAATTTGATTGTTTTTACTTTTTAGATATTTAAATCTGATTGGATGGAATAACTTTTTAACCTAGAAAGTTTAGGTTAATAGATAATTTTCATGCTATTCCTAAAAAATTCACGGGAAGAAGGAAGAGGGGAATTTTGGAGAGAAATTATGGAAAACTTCCTGGAGGAACTAGAAATTCAACTTGGTTTGCAAGACTGGAAAATTCTTCATCTCTTTGCTTGCTATTGCTTCAAGGTTGGAGGTTATCTTCTTGTTTTGAATTTGTTATTTGAAATTTTCAGTTTACTTCCAGAGTGTGGAAATTATGCAATCTTCATGTAGATGCTCGTGGAATGATTGGAATGGAAGAAAGAGTGTTTGTTATTGTTGATTTTGTGAATCTATATCATATGGTTGCATTTTTTAAGAAAGAAATGGTTTATTTCTCTATCTGTTGTGTGGTTGTTCTTGAAAATCAATTTCTGGTTATACCTCTTCTATTTGGAAAGAATGAACAAGATTTACCTTGCTGTGTGCTTTGTAGTATTTTGTTGTCCAAGATTAGGGGTTTCCATGGGATTTTATTTGACCATTTGCCTTATTTGGTAAATTTCCATTTGAAAATTGGATTTAGCACTGTGTATGTGTGTGCCCATGAAATGTTTCGGAAATGAATCATTTTCATGTTTAAACGATTGGGTGGAGTGTTGATTTTAATGCCTTGGAGGCATGTATTTTATTTGTTTTGTTATCCTTGCCTTGCCCTACCCCGTGGCGGGCTAGTCCCACCATGCGGGTCAGTAGTCTCTGCTGCCTGCAAGTAGCAGTACTACCAGTCGATAGTACTGCTATGTGGTAGCAGCGCTACTGGTCGGTAGCTATTGCTACCGATGGTAGTAGCACTATCGATTGGTAGTCACCGCTACTAGTCAGTAGCAGTGCTACCAAATGGTAGTGCCTGCTATCGATCGACAGTAGCGCTACCGGTTGGTAATGCCTTCTACTGGTCAATGGCAATACTACCAGCAGGTAGTGCTTGCGGCCCCCGATAGCGGCACTCCTGCGGACTGGTTTGACCCCCGCATTACCATGTTCATTTACCAGTTCAAACTGCTTAGTGCGATGAAGTAACTTTTTAATAAATGAAATATATTTTAGAATGGATTTGTGTTGAATAAAAATAAATAGCTATTTTCAAGTTATGTCTATTATGTGGTTAATAAATTTATCTATGGAAATCAAGGCATAAAATTAGGAATTTAAATTGGTTAATTTGGGTATATTCTGGAAACGAATTAAAATGCCTCTTAGGAATTCATGTTTTTATTTGGTTGAATGTTTAATGTGGATTTCATTCCTGATGGAATATTAATTTGGAAATTGAATAATGTGACTGCTGGAAAGAGTGTTTTATTTAATTCTTCAATCAATGATGTTTCAAGTGTTTATGTTGTTGTTTTTCTCAAAGATTGTGTGAGAGCGGACTTAGTGAAATAGTTGTTCTTGCAAGTGTATAATGTGTTATTTCTGGTCTATGGTTCAGTCGTCCTGTGGTGGCGTAATTGGTACCTTTGACCAAGTGATATATGTTGGCTTCGTTGTCATAACCATGTAGTGTCTTTAGCTTATGGTTAGCCAAGAGTCAGTATGTCCTTGTTAACCACTTGTTTATGATAGTGATGGTTATGGTTGTCTGCTTCGCCATAGGGTCCTTGGGGAGTGACCTTGTTTGTTTAGTGTCCTTTGAGAGAGTGGCTTTCGCTTGGGGGTTGCACCCAAACTGGTAGGCATTATGACCCAGTGAAAGTCAGATAATAACTGGTAATCTAATGAATTGATTAAGTGGGTAGTTTCATAACATTAATAAAGATAATTGTACCTCGCGCTTGGGTGAGTGCTTATATTGAGGCTCATCATGTTGTGAGAAGGTTTGGAATGGCAAACTGACCACCTTGTCTTCACGAAAGGCTGGTAGGGTCCGCATGAGACTTAGTTGGAACCAGAGGTTCAGGAGAGGTTACCAAGATAGTGAGCCGAGACCTATGGAGGTTGTACCATGGTATCCATCTTAAGCTATGTGATGACACTCTCTCAATTGGTTCACTTGTGTATTTGTGAAGTTGAATCACCTAGTTTTTATGGAGTCATATTGTGTTGTTATGGAGGCGTATTGTTTTGTCGACCATGTCATGCTTATGCTTGTTTGAGGGTCCTCAGCTATCTCCTAGCATGGTGGGGTGATTTCCTTTTGGGAATTACATGGTTGGGTGGTAGTGCCACTTCCCATTGGATGTTTGGATTTGTACTTTCATGCGAGGATTGGCTTCACAGGTGTTATTGTGGTTCGTGGCTCATGATTCATCTCATGTTTGGAGATTATTGTTATTTGGAGACCTATGTGGTCATTGTAATATTGATCTTATGTAACCTTGTGTTTGGTTGAGATGCATCTTTATATGTATGTTGAGAAGCTATGTATTGGAAGAGCAATGTAATCCTATGTGGGGATGTCTTTATCAGTTTCCTTTATGATATTTGTACATGCTTATTGAAGTGGAATTATAATGTATCCTTTTTATCTTTCAATGATGTAATCTATTATTGCTTATGGCTTCTTGTGATCATTGAGTTAATGATGTATATTTGGATTTATGGTTATTGTGGAATGTACCTTATGAAGTTAATTCTTCATTGGTAACCCTTAAGGAATTATGGTGTAAGTCTTCCACTTGTGTTATCATGTATTTTGTGTAAATGCACTAATTGTGTTTATACTTAAAAAAAAATGTTTCACCCTTGTTTGTGGGTTTTCCTTTGGTGTTCCTAGTAGGGCATTACAGGTTTCTTCACTCACAAATGTATGCCAACACTCTGTCCAGCATAGTCTTCTCATGCAACATCATTCAACCAGCAACATCTCATTAATTTTGACTTACATATTTGTAGACACTTAAAAATAATTATTTTAATTATTTTTAATTCCTCGCATAATTAATTAATTAATTATGTTAATTCAAATTCCTCTCAATATTAATTAAATATAATTAATATTGTCACTATAGCATATGATTGATTAATATAATAAATCAATTCCTTTCTTTATTCTTCTAAAAAAATCAAATCCTCACAAATCTTCCTTTTAGCTAATTAATTTCAATTAATTAGTTAACCTACATGATTCCTACATATCATCTTCTTAATTCATTCTTCTAGAAACTCCCTAAACTCACTTAACATTATTCTTCTAATTTTTTATTCCCTCCACTCATTCTCTCTCCTAGTCAAATTCTCCTACAAATATTAATCCCACCTAACATTTCCTCTAGTCCCCCTCCTAAAGAGTCGTTAATGGTTAATCATTGTGATTAGTCACAAGTCAACTCTTTGTCCTTTTCATCCAGCCACTAGCTTTAAATGCTCTTTTCCTAGGTGAATGTAAGATTTTCAAAATCACACATTCCTCTAGGCATCCCCTCTCCCAAGGAATTTTTAATTCTTTTTTATTCCTCCAATCCCCATGATATCCTCTTTTGGAGAATTTTTAATTCCTCCACTGCATCTTGTGGAGTGTGGAGATACGAAACGCCTTTAGGGCATATTTCTTGGTCTCCACACCCTCTCTTGGACCTTGTGTGAGCTCACAAGTAAATCTTAGCCCTTCATCTCGAATTCATCCTAGCCATTCATTTTCCTCTCCTCTTCCTATAAAATAGGGCTCCATCCCTTCATTCAAAACATCTTGAAATCCAGTAAGTTTATGCTGCCCTTTTGAGCCCAAGAAATCATCTTAGCAACTTGATCATCTCATCCTTATCATTTTTCAAATCCATTCCATTTGTGCACAACATTGGAGAGCCATCCACATCCAGCAATCAAAGGAGCACATCAAGTGGAGCATTATCAAGGGCCGCCTTCACTTCATCAAGCTCAATCCGAAGGAGAAGGTAAAATAGCAAGGTGAAATGGTCTTTTAATGATATTTTAGCATTCTGCATGTTTATTTCGTTATGTTTTGATCATTTGACCTTCACATCTATTTTCCCCTCTTCAATATTTATAAACAAGTTTTCCCGCCAAAAATTCAATTCAAACTTCACTCGGTTAGGGTTTCTTCCACCGATCAAATCTTCAATAGATCTGATCTAATCTTCCTTGGAGGAAAGAATCTGTACGCGTTTTCCATCATCTAATGCATATTTGCTAAAAATAAAAATCTAACCCTATTCTTCTGCCTCGAAATCAGTTGGCATATTTATGATCCAGTTGTTTCCTTCTCAAGGTCATCCTACAAATTGATTTTGTACCTTGCAAACGACGCTAGCAAATCTCTGACCTTCCTCTATCGTTCATCCTTCATCGAGTCGTAAACCCTACAACTCCCCCGTGATTGTCGCAGTCAACATTTAATGTCGACCAACCATAAATACCTCTTTGGCACCAGACATCACCGACCTCTGCATGTTCGCCACCTCAGCTTCGCGTGGCATCACATTCTCATGCATCCAACTCAACATTCAATCTTATCGACATTGGGTCGGTTCACACTTGATCATCCGACAAACCCCATTGTCGGTACAACCTTGCACTCTGCTTCTCTTGCAGTGGAATACTCAACTGGTCAACACTCTTGCTAACCTTCCTTATGCACATATCATCAAATGGGAGTCCTTTGCATCCTGCACCTTGTCCATATTGTCGATGTACATACATACCGGTAAACACCTCACCTTGATGACACCATGACAAGAAGCTTCAACATGACTCCATCTTCAATCCGGCCATTTTCCTCTGTCTGTAGCTGCTCTGCCTTGCCTTCTTCCTCATTAGCCCAGACCATATCTCAACTAGTTTGTCAAAGTGACAAATCCATCACTCTTCATCTATCCTGGAAACTCATCATGCCTTCTCTGTCGGTCCAGTGCATATCCCTGATTTCATGCACTTGAGGCATCCCTTTGATTTACCAGTAGATCCGATGTGAGCCTTCTACCAGTAGTGTGCATGATATCTTCATGCCAACTATCCCCATCCATTATGCATATGTGGGAACACCACTTTCCATCTGCATACCGGTGACTCCATGTGTGCAACTACAAAGCCTCATTTTCATTTGGTTGGTTCTATTCTCAACCGGTTTGCCAAGGAGGCAAACTTACCATCTTAACTCTTCATTTTCTACCTTGGTAGCACAACATATCTTCTCATGCTGAATTGGTGCATATTTCTGAACATATCCTATGGAGGCCTCCTCATCTTTTACATTAGTCAACCGGTCTATGAATCCAATCACTTGCCTCTTCTTACTGAAGCAACACATACTCTATCACTCTTCTCTTCATCCGGTGGGAGTCCTATTGTATAACATCCAACTCTTACTGGTGGACTGCACATGATTTACCTCCGATGTTGGTGTGATTCTTGAAACATTCCGGTTGGTAGCCACTCAAAGCCAACACATTACATACCGATCATAATACCATACCGGTCTCCAATGCATGTCTACAACACAGGCCAACACTGACTTGTATATCGGTGACCTGCAATACTTAGCTAACATCAATGTCACCAGTACACTTCAATCTCCCACACCGGTTATGCAACATCGGTTGACATCAATGACAACACAATGCCAACATAAGCTTCTAGTGAAAATTTATGGAAACTAAAAATCCAAAGGAATAATTATTTATAGCAAAATTAAATTAAGTTAAAGAAACAATAAACAAATAGTTATGTACAAGTATAATCTTAGATTTATCAGTAAACTTAGATTAAAATTGATCTCATAGGCAATAATTAAATTGAATTAAATGGAAATTAGAATTATTTAACCTTGTAATTATTTATTCATTCATTTTTTCATTTAATTATTGGCTATTAATGATTTAATTAAATAAATAATTGCGACATTTGAATTTAATATTAATAATATTCCTTATTTTATTTAGAAATTTATAGTGATGTAATTAACCATTATATAAGATTAAGTTACAAAGCATTATAGTTGTGTACTTGATTATAAGTTAATAATACAATATTAAATAACATGTTGGGAATTTAATTTTTCCTTGTAAACTTCTAAACTTGTTGATAGGACCCTAGTATATTATTTATAGTAATTTGGTAAAATTTACATACGAATGTAATTTCTTTTCAAATTGACCTATTTACACTCATAAACCAAATATGTTTTTTATTAGTAAAACAACATTAACTAGGGTGTTGACCCTTAACATAGTCAAAAACTATCAACAAAAAACAAGCAACATCAAGGGAAATGATGTTGGCAACAAGAACAACAACCCAAAGGCATTTAGAAACAAATACAGTCAGATGGGCAAGGAATCCTATCCAACCGGAGAACAAAGAAAACCCCAATCAAGGGGAGGGAGAGACACCCAAACCCCAACCGAGGGGGGGGGGGGGGTTGGAGCAAGGGAGAAGACTTCTCCTTCTGTCTGCGAGAAACCATAGTCTAGGCGATGTTATCATTAGGTCCATCAAAAGAGAGATCAAACAGAAGGGACACTGCAGGGTTACAATTAGTGGCGCCAACAAAGTGCTACAACAAAATAACAGGAGGTTGTTGTAGAGCAACAACAAGCTGTGACAAAACAACAACAAAAGATCGTGGCTTGTAATGAAGAGTTATTCCTAAACAAAAAAGTGTAAGTTCATGTTTCCTTGCCTTCTGGGTGGTATGTGGAAAACAAAATTGTACACGTATTGTCATTTGATTCCCCCAATTTATTATCTTTGTGTGCCTTACTTTCATCAAATCAAGATAAAAAATATTATGGGTTATGTGTTATGTTTTCTAGTGTAAAGTAATGGGCATTACAAATTCACATCCTTAAGGAGAGGTACCAAATACCAAGTATTCTTCTTCTTCAATGCAATAATCTCTTCATCTATTGATTTCATCTAGGAATATACATCATTCATACCCATAACCTCTCTAACAATCCTAGGCTCGTCAATGTTAGCAATAAAAGCAAATATGCAATTGGAATCCAACAGAGATTAGCCAAACCTTTTCGATTATTGCTTAATACATGTAGACCCCCTCAATTGTTGAGTTTTAGGTTCTTCTCCTTCTTCAAAGCTTTTAGAGTTGTTGGAGCTCTCCTCATCATTAGGTCCAATTGGAGTATATAGTTCACATCTAGCAATGTGTTTATATAAGTTTGTTGGTATGAGGATATTGAGAAGGTTGGTATAATAGTTCACATCCAATATATTCATGATCAGATTCAACCTCGGTAGAACTTACTTGATATGCAACTATGACTGTAAATCATTCAAACTCATAAATAGATAAACTTGAAACATCATAACACATTTAACACCAGATTTAACGTGGAAACCCAAATAGGGAAAAAACACTGTGGGATTTCGGGCCCACAAGAAAATATACTTTATAGTTGCATATCTGTTTATTTGTTTATGTTTAGGCATTTCATTAAGTTTGTTGGTATGAGGATATTGAGAAGGTTGTTGGAGATTGTTGATATAATTGATAAAGGATGATTACTGTCTTAATAACATTATTTTGTCATTGATGTCAAGCAATTGATTTTCTGATTCAATATGATGTTGCCATATCTTAAAGAGTTTGTTTTGATGAGTATAAAGATGTCGGTAAGTGACACAGAAAGAATGTGAAAATGAAGGGAGTAATAAGTTATTCAATGGGCAACTATTACCGAGTTAGACAATGATGAGATTATGATATTTTGATTGTTGTGATATCCTATATATGAGTTTTTGAAGACTGAATATGAAGGAGACAAGAGTTCATGCAATTGAATGAGTAAAGGTTTGATACTGTTCTATTTTATCGAGCAAGGAGCTAGTCAGTAAACACCAAGGTTATCGATATCGGTTAAAGAAGGAAGAAGTCGCCGAGTGTCATCAGCAAGCAAAACTACCGAGACAGTGACCGAGACAATTACAGAATGACTACCGAGTAAAGTTTAGTATTAACCGAGTTTCAACCGGCAGCAACAGAATGCATTGGATGAATAAATACATTATTAAATGAAGGATGCCAATGAGCTAGAGATTTATAGAAGATTGGAATGTCGTGCAAGATGTTTGTTAAGGATCTACGATAATGAAAATACAAGAGTTAGATCTACAACATAGATTGAACGGTCAAATCTAAGCACAAGTACCAAGGAAAGAATACAAGTTTCAAGGCAAGATAAAATGTTTTTCAGATCGAAGGATACAATGAACCTAGTCAAGTTTGATGATCTGATGGCTAAGAATAATCATGGGAAATGTGATTAAGGAGTTTAAGCGGTTAGGAATTGTTTATAAATAAGGAAAAGTTGATGAACAATGAATTCAGGCAAATAGAAGAGCAGTGATACTGCAGAGGTGATTACCGAGTACAGAAGATTGAAGATCTGATTGAAGAACAGATTGAGAAGCCCAGCAAGGAGGAAGATAAGTCTTATGACAAGATTATTTTGAGCACATAGAGTCTACTTTAACATTTCAGATGTGAAGTTGCAGATATATTTTATTACTGTTATTTATTTGTGTAAGTGACAAGAAATCTCTTAACCGAGTGGACCTAATAGTCTTATTTGTAAATCCTCTAGCAAGGTAACATTCTGAATGAGTGTTTGAAATCCTTTGACAAGGTCACTTCTAACAAAGTGCAAGATTCTGATAAATCTGAGGGAAATCCCTTGACTGGGTCACATATAGCAATGTGTTTATGTAATCTTTAACAAGATTGGCTTTTAGCCGAGCATACTCTAGAAGAGTATATTTTCTTGTGGGTCCGAAATCCCACAGTGGTTTTTCCCTATTTAGGTTTCCATGTTAAATTTGGTGTTAAATGTGTTATGATGTTTCAAGTTTATCTGTTTATGAGTTTGAATGATTTATAGTCATATTTGCATATCAAGTAAGTTCTACGGAGGTTGAATCTGATGAATAAATTGGGTTGTGAGTTTATCTGATTCACCCCCCTCTCATCTAACTAACAGAGTTGTTGGAGCTCTCCTCATCATTAAGTCCAATTGGAGTACATACTTCATCTCTCATTAGGGTAGGTGTAACTTGAACTACCTCCTTTTTATCCTCTTTTTTCTAGTTGTAGCTTAATAGTGGAAGGCTTCATCTTTAAAAAATTACACTTATTCTATAAAGAACCTTTTGGGTCATTGGATCCCAAATCTTGTAACCCTTTGCACTGACATCGTAGCCAATAAAGATACTTTCTACTATCTTTGTCTTTAATTTAAACCTCTTTTCACTCAAAACATGAGTATATGATTCACAACCAAATACTTTGAGATGTCTCATCAAAGGATTTTTACTTGACCATACCTCCATCGGTGCCTTATCAACAAGAGTCGATGTAGGAGAATTGTTAATTAAATAACATGCAATGGCTACAACTTCTACTTAGAACTTTTGTTCCAGGTCAACACCACTCAACATACTCCTACCCCTCTCCATCAATGTATTGTTCATCCGCTCTGCAACTCCATTTTATTGTGGGGTTTATGTTTTTGTCTTGCGACTCTCAATCCATTTCTCTTTACAAAACTTGTCAAATTTTGCCAAATAAAACTTGCCACCATTGTTGACCATAATTGCTTAATTTTTATATCAATCTATTTTTCAACCAAGGATTTAAATTCCTTAAATTGACCAAACACTTCAGATTTACCATTGAGGAAATAAACAAGCTCCCTTAAATTGTAATTATCTATGAATGAAATAAAATATGAAGATTCTAATAATGAGGGTATATTCAAAACCCCAAAAGGCTTATGGAAATTAGAATAAAAAGAAACATGGCATTATTTTCCCTATACAAAATGTTTGAAAAAATTGAACTCAAAATTAAAACCAACAACGCTTTTAATTTCTAGGGCTCTAAGACCCTTCTCACTAATATGATTGAGTGGCATTATTTTCCCTATAAACAATGTTTGAAAAAATTAAACTCAAAATTAAAACCAACAAGGCTTTTAGTTTCTAGGGCTCTGAGTCTTTGGTACCAAAAAAATATTTTCTCTATAAGAATCTTCATCTCTAAGGAATGGCAACCCTTGGGTACCCAAATGAGTGGCCATTGGATGTAGCTACTACAATTTTTATTTTTTTTCACAATCCAATGATGAGGATGAAGAGTTCAAAGGTTTTTCTTTGGCTTGTTAGAAGAACTATTATATTTTACCATGCATGTTCAATCCAACATGTACAAGTTGTTGATCTAAACATCTAAGTAGCCAACATCATATCTCCTCTTATCATCTTGCATAGTCCATTCAATAAATAACCTTCACACCCAATTCATGTGATTTACTCACAAAGAGTAGGTTCCAAGATAAACTTGGGATACATAGGACATTTTTAATCCCCTTCACTTTGCCATTAGGAAATCTGATCTTCACTCTTCCACTATCAACAATCTTCATATGAGAGTCATCACTAGATACACCTTCCCACTGTCATTTTCTCCATAATTTGTAAACTAACCCTTGTGATGAGTTTGTGTTTTGTCTCTTTTATAGCCTTTCATTCAACTTTATTCAATACTTTCATGTTTGATATGTTACAAACTTTGATCATAACTTGACTCTTTCCATTACCTAGGATACATGTGAGCACCATGTTATGTCTATTTAATGAATGATGATGACATTTATAAATGCTTAAAATTAGATGTGGAATGTTACGAGTTTGAATAGTTGGTATTATATGTGATGTTTTGCATGCTAACATGTTGTGCAACATTTCAACCAAGTTGACTAAAGCAGTTTCCGCAACTAGGACTATCTGAGTTCCTACAGTGATAGCTAGAATTCGGTTCAAACAAGTCAATGGGTGGTCTAATTGCCCTAAATCATTGAAGAATGTGATTTAATTTTAGGTCTCTTTAGTTCTTGACTAACCACATTTAGTAGTGTCATTTAATGTTTTGTTATATCGTTGTAAGTGGATATTTATACTTTGGATATGATTATGTAATGTAATCCTTTTAGGACTCTAAGTTGTTTAGACTTTTCTTAGTTGTCAATAAATCTCTTCCTACATAAGATGAATGAGTGTAGAGTAGTTATAAGATGATTTATTAGATTGAAGACTATATATTAGTCCAAGTAGAACTTGAAAAGGTTAATGTTTTATGTCTCTTTTCAAAGTACAATCCATGTTATAAACATACACATGTATGAATTTAAATCATATGAATATATGATTTGTTGAGCTAATTTACTTTATCTCATTGTTCATATGAGATTGTATTACCAAAAGAGGGCCCACTTTAGATAACACATCTTTGAGTTTTGTTTATGTATATTATTTAGATATCTTAATTTCATTATTGTGTTTAATGTAGTTGTAGCATATTATTCAAATCATTGTAATCATCATCCTATAACAAAGTTGTTTTCCTTGCTAGCATAGCTTAGGTGTTAGTATTGAACGCTATGGTATATTTTTTCTTTTTGTACTATTTCATTAGTGATTTTTATTATTTCAATTTGGTTAATTTCCCATAATTCATCTTACTACAATATTTTCTATCAAATAGGGTAGCAACCTAGATAGAGTCACAATGCATATATATTAGAGCCATTTCAAGTATACATTCTTGGTTTGACAATTTAAAGGTAACCTATAATTCACAAAGGGTTGCTAAGTCATGGATGAATAATCTCTTAGTTATAAAATATATTAGATTGGCCATGATCACAAGTGGATATAGAAAGCTCTACACTCTATGTAAGATCATGTGAAAATAAGCACCCAAGTCTATTAACTACACATATTATGGTGCATTTGTTTCCAATGATGTGACAAAGGAATCTACGTCATCCTAAGAGGATTTTTCTTTTATTTTTCTCCTCCTCCTTGAACTATTTTTTAAAATGACCAATTTTACTGCAATCCCAACACTTTGCCTTGGACTTAACAACAAACTCATATCTCCTTGGAGACTTGGATTTAGAATTCTTGTCCTTTTTTTTGTCTTTCTCTTTTTATCTCCAATAAATGGCAAAGGACTCCTTTGCCATCTTGAAATATGTCCTATGTACCTTAAACCTTTCAATAAAGCTTTGTTAGCCAAACAGGTTTGGAGGGCCTATGGTATTAAGAGAGATTGGAGTAGGGTGTGGTTTGACAAATACATCCATAATCAGCCCATTCATTCTCTTCTCTATTTTGAAGATATCCCCATTGGATCTTTTATTTGGAATAGTATGATAAAATCTATTAAAGTTGCTAAAGTTGGAGCTGGCTAGGTCCTTGGCAAAGGTAACAAAATTAGATTTTGGGAGGATATCTGGATCAAAGATGAGCCTCTTTTTAACCAGGATTACAACCATATCATTAAAGATTGTACAAGGAGGTTTGGTTCTATGGTCTGTAATTATTGGGAGGAGAATAAATGGGTTAGACTTGATGTTGTTTATGTTGGATTCTCTTCACTCCAGCATGATTTGTTGTCCTTTTCTGTCAGCAAAAGACTCATATGATGTCTTTTTATGGAAGAGTAATCCTAGGGGTACTTTTATCGTTGCTTCTGCTTACAAAAAGATATCAACTCGAGCTTGTAACCCTATATGGACTAAATTTTGGAATAGATGCCTCATTCCTAAAGTTAATATGTTTTTCTGGCTTGCCACTCATAACAAGATTCTCACTATTGATAACCTGGTCAAAAGAGGATTTATGATCCCTAATAGGTGTGAGTTATGTCAAAAAGAGGTTGAGTTTGTGGATCATTTATTCATTCACTGTTCTTTTACCTGGGAAATCTGGGCTAAAGTGTGGATGCAATGGAAAGTTGATTGGGTTATGCAGAATAGTTTTAAGGAAGTCCTTTGGCATTGGATTTTCCCTACCAAGCTTCCCATCATCAAGACCCTTTGGTCCTTTCTTCTTCATATGACCTGTTGGCATATTTGGAAGGAGAGAAACAATAGATTTTTTAGGAAGACTAAGTGTTCTTCTCAGGTGGTCTTTGAAAATATTTGTAGGGCTATTAAAGAAAACATCAACACCATTCACAAAAGCAACAAGCAATGTAGTTATATTGATATGAATGATAATGATAAAAGGATTCTTACAGAATGAAAATTATCAAATAAGGTTTGGAAGTATGATTTGAAGAGTAGAAGAGATAATGTGGTTTGGAGGTTCCCTCCTCATGATTGGGTGAAGGTGAACTTTGATGGTGCAGCTAAAGGAAATCCGGGTAATGCTGGTGGGGGAGGTGTTATCAGAAATTCTCTTGGCTTTTGTGTTGCTGCGATTGCTTCTCCCTTTGGAATTCAAAACAACCGTGTTGCAGAAGCTCTGAAAATGTTAAAATGTCTTCAGCTTGCTCAAGGTTTCAATTTTTTAAAAAATTGGCTGGAGGGGGATTCCCTTAATATAATTCAGGTTATTAAAGGTATTAGTTCCCCTTCTTGGAATATCCATAATATCATTGATAAGGCAAACAAAATGTTAGATTCTTGTGATAGTGTTGTTATTACCCATACCTTTACGGAAGGTAATAGGGTAGCCGATTTGTTAGCTAATGAGGGGGTCATTTTAGCGGAAGATGCTAATTATATCAGAGTCATCATGTAAGAACAAAGTTTGGGAGCAATTATTTTATGACGAGATCAATGGTACATATTAATCTCATCATTACCCTTTTTGGTTCGGACTTCAATGACAGAGTTTGGAGTGAGGCGGATTGTCATATGATGACCTATCTCAGGTGCCACATTAATGAGTATAGGTGTGAAAGGCCTTATCATATTAAGTACTGGGTTAATTTGTATGTTTTAAAGGGCTACTTGAAAAACAAGATAATTACCTTGGTTTTCGATTCTAGCTTCTCTGTTCTTCAACATCTGGTTAGTTTGTGCTCCCCTGAGGGTTTTGACTTGAACTGCTTCTACATTATGGGTGGAAATTTCAACCATAATGAGCCCACCAGCTGTGATAGTTGGAAGGGTAAAAGGAAAATTTGGAGAAGGTTGCATAAAAATAGCTTCACTGATTATATGGAGAAATTGCATGGTAGCAAGAAGCCTGTTTCCCATGGTTTTGCCAAGGGTTGGAAAAATAACAGAGTTACTCTATTTGGTCAGACCTGGAGAGTGGATGAAGATTTTGATGAATAATGATGAACAATAAATACCCAGTAGATATTGAGAGGGGGGAGGGTGAATCAGTATAGACAAAAACTTTCTCAAACAACTTAAACTGCAAAGACTCCATTGAATGGCAAACAGTATCACCGATCTAAAACAAGGCACTATCGGTAACACACAGTATGACTGTGAAAGACATAAACCGGTCCATCTAGATCATCTTCAAACCTAACATCTCATCTCAACTTCACCCATATGCTTAAGCAAGTAAAACATCAGAAATACAATGAACATTAGATCAACATGTTTTATCGCTTAATAGAAAACACTAAAACATCACATGAAAAAGCATCACACATAACACACTGATTTTTCACATGGAAACCCAATTGGGAAAAACCACGGTGGGGATGAATACCCACAAGTTATTCTTGAACTCTTCTGAAGTTCACTCTGTTAGGAGCCTAGTCCTGTTAAAGACTTTACAACAGGTTCTGCTAGGAACCGATCCTGCTATGGATCACCCGGTTAAGGGATGGCTAAATACCCGGTTAGAGGTTAAAACTCTGTTAAAGGTTACCTTGTCAAAGGATTTAAAGAACTCAATGATTTTGAGTCACCCTGTTAAAGGATTTACAAAAAGCCTGTTAAAACTATCTGGTAAAGGGATTTTCCAACTGCTAAAATGGTTAGAAGTCAACAGGTAATACACTGATCTGATAACAACACTCAATGCCAAGGCAGATCCACTTCAGTTCCTTTACATCTACAATCACACTCTACAAATCTCTACTCACTGCACTGATCTGGCAAGAATCACTTCACACACATTCATTTGCCAACAACTTCAAATGAGAATCATCATCGACCTTATAGACAACAATTAGGTTGGTAGCCAAAATGTAAAATCCTAAGCATCTAGGTTAACATTACAATCAATCCAATCCTTGTCGTTCAATCATATTACATAGGGTAAAACAATCTTGAACAAATTTCAAGATGTTCTCCATCGTTCGTTCTTCACCGCTTCTGGAAGCTAATAACCCATCACGCGCTCTCCATCGTTTACTGAGACTTCGCACATTCTCGAGGTAGATAGAATCAATCTTCTTCATGAAAGACCTCAAGGAAATTCTTCACGCGCACAAGGCTAACGTGGACACATGATATGATCTTCATTTCAACGCTAACTCATCATAGGATGTCCTCGGTCGAACCACACAGACTTGAAATGCATAAACCGAAAATCCTGAAGTTGAGACTACCAACCGATAGTCATATCAAATGAAGACCTGATACAAAATTTGCATATACCGGTTCACATTCCAACATACCGGTTCACCTTTTTACATATACTGGTTCATACCATTATACTAGTTCTCTTGCCAGTTTTCTTTCTTCAATATACTAGTTCATACTTCAGCATATTAACATCAATGACAACATACAATTGTTGGCATATGTGCAAAGCTTGATGACATGATGATATTGTATGTTGTCATTGATGTCAATATGTTTTAGTATGAACCGGTATATTGAATTAAGAAAAGTGGCAAGAGAACCGATATGATGATGTGAACCGGTGTATGTGAAAAGGTGAAGCGATATGTTGGAATGAGAACCAATATGTGCAAAGTTTTGTATCATGGTTTCATTTGATATGACTATCAGTTGGTAGTCTCGGCTTCAGGGTTTCCGGTTGATGCATTTCAAGTCTGTGTGATTCTACTAATGACATCCTGTGATGGGTTAGCATTAAAATGGAGATCAGATCATGTTGCCATGTCAGCCTTGTGCACATGAAGGATTTCCTTGAGGATATTGCATGAAGAAGATTGATCCTATCTACCTCGGGAATGTGCGAAGTCTCAGTAAACGGTGGAGAGCACGTGATGGGTTATCAACTTCTAGAAGAGGCAAAGAATGAATGATGGAGAACGTCTTGAGATCTGTTCAAGACTGTTTTATTCAATGCAATGTGTTTAAACAATCAAGATTGGACAGACTGTATTAATAACCTAAATGTTTAGGGTTTAGGGTTTATGCTACTGACCTATCTGTTTCCTATAAGGTCGATGATGATTTGCATTGTGAATTTGTTGGAAAATGTTATGTGTGTATCCAAGTGAAGAGATACTTGATTCTTGCCAGATCGAAGAAGTGTGTTGATACCTGCAGAGTGTGATTGCAGAAGCAAAGGAACTAAAGTGGATCTGCATTGGCATCGAGTGCTTTTATCAGATCAGTGTATTACCTGTTGACTTCTAACAATTTCAGTAGTTGGAAAATCCCTTAACCAGGTAGCTTTAACAAGCTTTGTGTAAATCCTTTAACAGGGTGACTCAAATCAACGAGTTCTTCAAATCCTCTTGCGAGGTAATCTTTAACAGGGTTCTAACCTTTAACCAGGTATTTAGCCATCTCTTCACCGGGTGATCCCTAGCAGGATCGGTTCCTAGTAGAACCTATTGTAATGTCCTTAACCAGATTAGGCTCCTAATAGAGCGGACTTCATAAGAGTTCAAAGAAAAACTTGTGGGTATTCATCCCCACCATGGTTTTTTCCAGTTGGGTTTCCACGTAAAAAATCAGTGTGTCATGTGTGATGCTTTTTATGTGATGATTAGTATTTTCTGTTAAGTGGTAATACATGTTGATTCAATGGTCTTTATATTTCTGATGTATTACTTATTTATGCATATCGGTGAAGTGGAAAGGAGATATTAGGTGTGGTGAAGATCTAAGTGCTATCGGTTTATGTCTTTCATAGTCATACTGTGTTTTACCGGTAGTACCCTATTTTAGATCGATGATACAGTTTACCAGTTAGTTCAGTCTTTGTAGTCAAAGTGGTTTAAGGAAGTTTTTGTATATACTGGTTCCCCCCCCCCCCCCCCCCCTCTCAGTATCTGTTGAGTACTTACTATTCATCATTATTCATCAATTGGTATAAGAGCGTCCTCTAGGTCCTCTATGTTGTAAGCTTAACCACTTGAGGAAAAGATCCTATTCTAATGATGAAGAGGGAAGGTCCTAAGTTTAACAGAGATAACTTTAAGATATGGAAGGACAAAATGAAGATATACATTAAAAGCATGGGTGCTCAACACTGGAGCTATGTTGGGAATACTTATGTTGTCTGTATCGGTACTCTCACTGATGATCAAAGAAGAGAAATTCAGGAGAATGGGCAAGTAATGGAAGCTCTTATCAGCAGTCTATTCGATGTTGATTTTATAGATGTTCAGGAAAAAGACAATCCCAAAGATGTATGGGATACTCTAGAGTCTATCCATGGTGGTGATGAGCATGTAAAGCAAGCTAAGGAAGAAATCCTTAGAGGAAAGTTTGAAGACATGCGGATGGTTGAAGGAGAGACCATTCAACAATATGGGATAAGGATTAAAACTGTTGTTGGAGACATCAAGAGTGCAAGAGGTACAATGGATGATTCCACCATTGTTAGCAAAGTTTTGAGAACCTTATTACCGGTTTATGCAATAAGAGTTGCCGCTATTCAGGAGTTGAGATCTATTGACAAGACAAATGTGTCCCTTGATTCTATCATTGCTATGTTGACCTCTTATGAGCTAAACAATTATGATGGCAGTGTTTAGAAGACTGATTCAACCTTTAAAGCATCTGTTGCACTATCTAGAAAGGGTAAATAAGGTAGTACCAGTTGTGAACCTATACAAAGAAGAGATATGGATGATGAAGAGATCCTGATGGAATTTGAAGCTCTTCTAGCCAAGAGACTTCCTAAGGGAATTGGTAAATACAGAGGCAAGCTCCCTTTGAAATTATTTTCTTGCAATAAGATTGGACACATTGTTGTTAACTATCCTAATGGTGATAATAAGGACAAACCGGAGAGGTTCAAAAAGTTCAAAACAGGAAATAGGAGAAACTGTCTTGTTGTAGTTGATGAAGGTGTCACTGATGATGAATCAGAAGATGAAGAAAGTGAAGACATAGCATTTGTAGCTATCAAGGAAGATGTGTTAGACAAGAAGGCTCTTGTCTCCCGCTTTGATAATTCTAATGAATGGATTGTTGACAGTGGTTGTTCTCACCACATGACTGGTGACCGAATAAAGTTTTTGTCTTTGGAAGAGTATGATGGAGGCGTAGTTTGATTTGGCAATGATGCACCTTGTATGGTAAAAGGAAAAGGGTCCATCTCTTTAAATGGAAAAAGCAGTGCTGATAATGTGTATTGGGTAGAAGGTCTCAGGCATAACCTTATGAGTGTTGCTCAGCTGAATGATAATGGACTCTTTGGAATTCAAAGATGGAGTGTGCAAAATAAAAGGAAAGAGTGGTGAACTGATGGCCACCGATATGCAGACCAAAGGTAACCTATTTCAGTTAAATGCAAATATTAGCTAATGCCTAATGGCTAAGTTTGATGACAGTTGGATATGGCATAGGAGACTTTGTCATGTAAATTTTGATAATATTGTGAAGGCCAGTAAGATCAAGGCAGTTAGAGGATTGCCTGTGCTGAACAAACCAGAGAATCCTCTATGCAAATAATGTCAACTGGGAAAAATGTCTTCCTCAACCTTCAAAGGTAAACCTTTCACAACAGAAAATTTACTTGATCTTGTGCATACTGATTTGTGTGGTTCTATGAAAACTAGGAGTGTTCAAGGAGATAGGTACTTTATTATTCTTACTGATGACTACTCAAGAATGATGTGGGTCACATTCTTGAAAGACAAGTCTGAAGCTTTTGGAAAGTTCAAAGCCTTTAGAGCACTGGTTGAAAAAGAAAGTGGCAAGAGATTCAAATGCCTTAGAACTGACCAAGGAGGTGAGTTCACTTCTAGTGAGTTCAATAAGTACTGTGAAGAAAATGGCATCAAGAGGCAACTGTCTGCCCCCCGAACTCCACAACACAATGGCCTAGCAAAAAGGAACAATCGAACTGTAGTTGAAGTAGCCAGAACAATGCTGATTCAAGGAAAGGTTGCTCACACTTTTTGGCGAGAAGCAGTGAGCACTGCAGTCTACACTATGAAGCGGGTACTTATCAAGAAAGGTAAGGATAAAACACCTTATGAGTATTGGACCGATAAGACTCTTGTAGTAAGCTACTTTAGAGTGTTTGGTAGCAAGTGTTATATCAAGAGGAGTCTACATCAGAGCAAGTTTGATACAAAATGTGATGAGGGAATATTTCTAGGATATTCCACCAAGAGCAAATCTTTCAAGTGTTTCAACAATAGGACTCAAAGAATTGTTGAAAGTATCAATGTTAGAGTTGATGAAACCTCTAAGAAACCTAAGGAAACCAGCTGTGAGCAATTGGTAGATGAACTAATTGTAACCTTCTGGGAACCGGTTGCAAAACAACCAAGTACCAGTAATAGTGCTCCTACACCGGTAGATGTTGATGCTGATGAAGATGAGGATGAAGAAGAAAAGCAAGAGGAATCTATTAAGATCATTCCTAGGCATGTAAAGCTGAATCATGATCCAAAGCAGATCATAGGAGATAAGGATGCAAGAATTATTACAAGAAGAAAGGTCAGAGAAAATTCTTGCATGATCTCTGAATTTGAGCCTAAAACATTTAAAGAGGCACATAAAGATGAAGACTGGATCAAGGCTATGGAAGAGGAACTTGACTAGAAAGAAAAGAATGGTACATGGTCTTTGGTACTTAGACCTGACCATAAAAATGTTATTGGCACCAAATGGGTTTTTAGAAACAAGCTAAATGAAGATGGCACAGTGGTAAGAAACAAAGCTAGACTGGTCTGTAAGGGATATGCTCAAGAAGAAGGAGAAGACTATGGAGAAACCTTTGCTCTAGTAGCTACATTGGAAGGAGTTCGAATGCTTCTTGCATATGCAGCCTTGAAGGGATTCAAAGTGTATTAGATGGATGTAAAATTTGCATTCCTGAATGGAATACTTGAAGAGGAAGTGTATATAGAGCAACCAGATGGATTTGTCCTATCAGAAGATAGTGATATGGTGTGTAGGCTACATAAAGCCTTGTATGGATTAAATAAAGCTCTTAGAGCATGGTATGAACGTTTACACTCCCATCTTGTGAAGATTGGAATTGAAAGAACAAGCGAAGATAGCAATATCTATTTGAACTCGGAAGGAGATCGGATTTTGATATGTGAAGTATTTATTGATGACATAATCTTTGGTGGACATGACAAGATGAGTCATGATTTTGTAGATGATATGAAGAAGGAATTTGAGATGTCACTAATCGGAGAGATTAAGTTCTTCATTGGACTACAGATACAACAAATGAAAGATGATATTTTTATCACTCAGTCCAAGTATGTCAAAGAGGTGTTGAAGACCTTTGGCATGGAAGACAACAAACCGGTTGGTACATCGATGGTGACCAATTGTAAATTGTCAAAAGAAGATGACTCAGCATTGGTGAATGAGAAAGAATACCGATCAATGATTGGTAAGTTGCACTATGTAGTACACAACAGACTAGACATTGCACATGCAGTGGGCATTACTACACGTTTCCAGAAAAGTCCAAGAGAATCCCACTTGGTAGCAGTCAAGCGGATTCTTAGATATCTGAAGAGAATTGTAGACTATGGATTGTGGTATCCATACAGTAATGATTTCAATCTCAAAGTGTTTACAGATGCTGATTGGGCTGGTAATGTGGACGACTGGAAGAGCACAACCGGTGGTGCATTCTTTCTTGGTGGTAGACTAGTCTCATGGATGAGTAAGAAACAGAGTTGTATCTCTCAGTCTATAGCAGAAGCAGAATGTGTAGCAGCATTTATGAACTACACTCAGACAATTTGGATGAAGCATGTATTAAGTGGTTTCAAAGTCCCTATATCTAAACCAATGAGCATATTTTGTGATAACATAAGTGCAATTAATATTTCCAAGAATCCGGTATTGCATGCTAGAACCAAGCACTTCAATCTCAAGTATCATTTCTTGAGGGAGAAGGTTCAGAACAAAGAAGTTGTATTGGAACATGTTTCTAGTAAGGAGCAGTTAGGAGATATATTCACCAATCCTCTACTGAATACTACATTTACCTATTTAAGAGGTGAATTAGGGGTGGTGCCCCTTCAAGAGGTGAACTAAAGGTATGTGCTCCACATTAGTCAGGTATTGCAATGAAAAATCTTTTCAGGATTGATATCTTGAAGGATGCTACTCCTCATGGGGAGCAGCATAGTGGAACATGGATGTCTGTGCCTCCACTTTGGCATTGTTGTCAAAGGTGGAGAAGATGTGAAGCAGAGAAGATGTCTGCAGTTTTGAAAACACAATATGGAAGAGATTGGGGAGACGATGTGAAGTGGAGAGATATCTTTGTACATTGCCATCAATGTCAGAGGGGGAGATTGTTGGCTTATGTGCAAAGCTTGATGACATGATGATATTGTATGTTGTCATTGATGTCAATATGTTGTAGTATGAATCGGTATATTGAAGTAAGCAAACTGGAAAGAGAACCGATATGATGATGTGAACCGGTATATATGAAAAGGTGAAGCAGTATGTTGGAATGAGAACCGATATGTGCAAAGTTTTATATCAAGGTTTCATTTGATATGACTACCGGTTGGTAGTCTCAGCTTTAGGGTTTTTGGTTGATGCATTTCAAGTCTATGTGATTCAACCAACAACATCTTATGATGGGTTAGCATTGAAATGGAGATCAGATCGTGTTGCCATGTCAGCCTTGTGCGCGTGAAGGATTTCCTTGAGGATCTTGCATGAAGAAGATTGATCCTATCTACCTTGAGAATGTGCAAAGTCTCCATAAACTATGGAGAGCGCGTGATCAATTATCAGCTTCTAGAAGCAATAAAGAACGAACGATGGAGAACGTCTTGAGATTTGTTCAAGACTATTTTATTCAATGCAATGTGTTTGAACGGTCAGGATTGGACCGACTGTATTGATAACCTAAATGTTTAGGGTTTAGGGTTTATGCTACCGACCTATCTGTTTCCTATAAGGTCGATGATGATTTGCATTGTGAAGCTGTTGGCAAATGTTATGTGTGTATCCAAGTGAAGAGATACTTGATTCTTGCTAGACCGAAGAAGTGTGTTGATACCTGCAGAGTGTGATTGCAGAAGTAAAGGAACTAAAGTGGATCTACATTGGCATTGAGTGTTGTTATTAGATCAGTGTATTACTTGTTGACTTCTAACCATTTTAGCAGTTGGAAAATCCCTTAACCGGGTAGCTTTAACAGGCTTTGTGTAAATCCTTTAACAGGGTGACTCAAATCAATGAGTTCTTCAAATCCTCTTGCGAGGTAACCTTTAATAGGGTTCTAACCTTTAACCAGGTATTTAGCCATCCCTTAACCGGGTGATCCCTAGAAGGATCGGTTCCTAGTAGAACCTATTGTAAAGTCCTTAACTAGATTAGGCTCCTAACAGAGTGGAATTCAAAAGAGTTCAAAGAACAACTTGTGGGTATTCATCCCCACCATGGTTTTTCCCAGTTGGGTTTCCACGTGAAAAATTAGTGTGTCATGTGTGATGTTTTTTCATGCAATGATTAGTATTTTTTGTTAAGTGGTAATGCATGTTGATCTAGTGGTCTTTATATTTTTGATGTATTACTTGTTTATGCATATGGATAAAGTGGAAAGGAGATATTAGGTGTGGTGGAGATCTAAGTGTTACCTATTTATGTCTTTCACAATCATACTGTGTTTTACCGGTAGTACCATGTTTTAGATTGGTGATACAGTTTACCAGTTAGTTCAGTCTTTGTAGTCAAAGTGGTTTAAGGAAGTTTTTGTCTGTACTAATTCACCCCCTCCTCTCAGTATCTATTGAGTACTTACTATTCATCATTATTCATCAACAATATCATCATGTCATCCAATTTTGCACATATGCCAACAATCTCCCCCTTTGGCATTGATGGCAATATACAAAGATATCTCTTTGTTGCACATCTTCTCCCCAATCTCTTCCATATTATATGTCTTCAATACTGCAAATATCTTCTCTGCTTCACATCTTCACCCCCTTTGACAACAATGCCAAAGTGGTGGCACAAACATCCATGTTCCACTATGCTGCTCCCCATGAGGAGTAGCATCCTTCAACACACCAATCATGAAAAGATTTGATAATGCAATACCTGATTGATGTGGAGCACATACCTTTAGTTCACCTCTTGAAGTGGCAGCACCCCTAATTCACCTCTTAAATAGATAAATATAGCCTTAGATAGAGGCTTGGTGAATATATCTGCTAACTACTCTTTACTGGAAACATGTTCCAATACAAGCTCTTTGTTCTGAACTTTCTCCCTTGAGAAATGATACTTGAGCTCAAAGTTCTTGGTTCTAGCATGCAATATCAGATTCTTGGAAATATTAATTGCACTTGTGTTATCACAAAATATACTCACCGATTCAAATACAGGGACTTTGAAACCACTTAATACATGCTTCATCCAAATTGTCTGACTGCGGTTCATAAATGTTGCTACATATTCTGCTTCTGTTGTAGACTGAGAAATATAACTCTGCTTCTTGCTCATCCATGAGACTAGTCTACCATCGAGGAAGAATGCACCACCAGTTGTGCTCTTCCGGTCGTCCACATTACCAGCCCAATCGACATCAATAAACACTTTGAGATTGAAACCATTATTGTATGGATACCACAATCCATAATCTATAGTTCCCTTTAGATATCTAAGAATCTACTTGACTGCTACCAAGTGGGATTCTCTTGGACTTTTCTGGAAACGTGCAGCAATGCCCACTGCATGTGCTATGTCCGGTCTGTTGTGTACTACATAGTGCAACTTAGCAATCGTTGACCGGTATTCCTTCTCATTCACCAACATTGAGTCATCTTCTTTTGACAATTTACAACTGGTCATCATCGGTGTACCAACTGGTTTGTTGTCTTCCATGCCAAAGGTCTTCAACACCTCTTTGACATACTTGGACTGAGTGATAAAGATACCATCTTTCATTTGTTGAATCTGTAGTCCAATGAAGAACTTAATCTCTCCGATTAGTGACATCTCAAATTCCTTCTTCATCTCATTTGCAAACGCATGGCTCATCTTGTCATTTCCACCAAAAATTATGTCATCAACAAACACTTCACAAATCAGAATCTAATCTCCTTCTGACTTCAGGTAGATATTGTTATCTTCACTTGTTCTTTCAAATCCAATCTTCATGAGATTGGAGTGTAAATGTTCATACCATGCTCTAGATGCTTGCTTCAATCCATACAAGGCTTTATGTAGCCTACACACCATATCACTATCTTCTGATAGGGAAAATCCATCTGGTTTCTCTATATACACTTCCTCTTCAAGTATTTCATTCAGGAATGCAAATTTCACATCCATCTGATGCACTTTGAATGCCTTGAAGGCTGCATATGCAAGTAGCATTCAAACTCCTTCCAATCTAGCTATTGGAGCAAAGGTTTCTCCATAGTCTTCTCCTTCTTCTTAAGCATACCCCTTACATACCAATCTTGCTTTGTTTCTTACCACTGTGCCATCTTCATTCAACTTGTTTCTAAAAACCCATTTGGTGCCAATAACATTTTTGTGCTCAAGTCTGGGTACCAAAGACCATGTACCATTCTTTTCTATTTGGTCAAGTTCCTCTTCCATAGCCTTAATCCAGTCTTCATCTTTGTGTGTGTCTTTAAATATTTTGGACTCAAATTCAGAGATCATGCAAGAATTTTCTCTGACCTTTCTTCTTGTAAGAATTCCTGCATCCTTATCTCCTATGATCTGCTTTGGATCGTGATTAAGCTTTACATACCTAGGAATGATCTTAACTGATTCCTCTTGCTTTTCCTATTCATCCTCATCTTCATCTTCATCTACTGGTGTAGGAGCACTGTTACTTGTACTTGGTTGTTTTTCAACTGGTTCCCAGAAGGTTACATTTGGTTCATCTACCGCTTGCTCACTGCTGGTTTCCTCAGGTTTCTCGGAGGTTTCATCAATTCTAACATTGATACTTTCAACAATTCTTTGATTCTTATTGTTAAAACACTTGAGAGATTTTCTCTTGGTGGAATACCCTAGGAATATTCCCTCATCACATTTTGCATCAAACTTGCTCTGATGTTCACTCCTCTTGATATAACACTTGCTACCAAACACTCTAAAGTAGCTTACTATAGGAGTCTTACAGGTCCAATACTCATAAGGAGTTTTATCCTTACCTTTCTTGATGAGTACCCGGTTCATAGTGTAGACTGTAGTGCTCACCGATTCTCTCCAAAACGTGTGAGCAACCTTCCCTTGAATCAACATCATTATGGCTGCTTCAATGACAATTCGGTTGTTCCTTTTTGCTAGGCCATTCTGTTGTGGAGTATGGGGGGAAGACGGTTGCCTCTCGATGCCATTCTCTTCACAGTACTTATTGAACTCACTAGAAGTGAACTCACCTCCTTGGTCGGTTATAAAGCATTTGATCCTCTTACTGCTTTCCTTTTCAACTAGTGTTCTCAAGGCTTTGAACTTTCCAAAAGCTTCAGACTTGTCTTTCAAGAATGTGACCCACATCATTCTTGAGCAGTCGTTAGTAATAATCATAAAGTACCTATCTCCCTGAACACTCCTAGTTTCCATAGGACCACACAAATCAGTATGCACAAGATCAAGTAAATTATCTGTTGTGAAAGATTTACCTTTGAAGGTTGAGGAAGACATTTTCGCCAATTGACATTCTCTGCACAAAGGATTCTTTGGTTTGTTCAGCACAGGAAATCCTCTAACTACCTTGATCTTACTAGCCTTCACAATATTATCAAAATTTACATGGCATTGTCTCCTATGCCATATCCAACTGTCATCAAACTTAGGCATTAGATATTGACTGATATTAGTATTTAATTGAAATAAGTTACCTCTGGTCTGCATACTGGTGGCCATCAGTTCACCACTCTTTCCTTTTATTTTGCATACTCCATCTTTGAATTCCAGAGTGAGCCCTTCATCATTCAGTTGGGCAACACTCAAAAGGTCATGCCTGAGACCTTCTACCCAATACACATTATTAGCACTGCTTTTTCCATTTAAAGAGATGGACCCTTTGCCTTTTACCATACATGGTACATCATTACCAAATCGGACTAAACCTCCATCATACTCTTCCAGAGACAAAAACTTTCTCCGGTCACCAGTCATGTGGTGAGAACATCCTCTATCAATAATCCACTCATTAGAATTATCAAAGCGGGAGACGAGAGCCTTCTTGTCTGACACATCTTCCTTAACGGCTACAAACACTGTCTTCACTTTCTTCATCTTTTGATTCATCATCAGTGACACCTTCGTCGACTGCAACAAGACAGTTTCTCCTATTTCCTCCTTTGAACTTTTTAAACTTCTCTGGTTTGTCCTTATTATCACTATTAGGACAGTTGACAACAATGTGTCCTATCCTATTGCAAGAAAATCATTTCAAAGGGAGCTTGCCTCTGTATTTTCCAGTTCCCTTAGGAAGTCTCTTGGCCAAAAGAGCTTCAAAATTCCATCAGGATCTCCTCATCATCCATATCTCTGCTTTGTCTTGGTTCACAGCTGGTACTAGCTTCTTTTCCCTTTCTAGATAGTGCAGCAGATGCTCTAAAGGCTGAATCAGTCTTCTGAACACTACCATCATAAATGTTTAGCTCATATGTGGTCAACTTAGCAATGATAGAATCAAGGAATACCTTTGTCTTGTCAATAGATCTCAACTCCTGAATAGTGGCAACCCTTATTGCATAGACCGGTAATAAGGATCTCAATAGCTTGCTAACAATGGTGCAATCCTCCATTGTACCTCCTACACTCTTGATATCTCCAACAACAGTTTTAATTCTTATCCCATATTGTTGAATGATCTCTCCTTCAACCATCTGCATTTCTTCAAACTTTCCTCTAAGGCTTTCTTCCTTAGCCTGCTTCACATTCTCATCACCACCATAGATAAACTCCAGAGTATCCCATTTATCTTTGGGATTTTCTTTATCCTGAACATCTATAAACTCAATATCAGATAGACTACTGATAAGAGCTTCCATGACTTGCCCTTTCTCCTGAATTTCTCTTCTTTGATCATTAGTGAGAGTACTGGTAGGGACAACATAAGTATTCTCAACATAGTTCCAGTGTTGAGCACCCATGCTTTTAATGTATATCTTCATTTTGTCCTTCCATATCTTAAAGTTATCTATGTTGAACTTAGGACCTTCTCTCTTCATCATTAGAATAGGATCTTTTTCTCAAGCAATTAAGCTTATAGCACAAAGGACATGGAGGACGCTCTGATACCAATTGATGAATAATAATGAATAGTAAATACCCAATAGATACTGAGAGTGGGGGTGAATTAGCATAGACAAAAAATTTCTCAAACAACTTAAACTGCAAAGACTCTATTGACTGGCAAACAGTATCACTGATCTAAAACAAGGCACTACCGTTAACACATAGTATGACTGTGAAAGACATAAACTGGTCCATCTAGATCATCTTCAGACCTAACATCTCATCTCAACTTCACCCATATGCTTAAGCAAGTAAAACATCAGAAATACAATGACCATTGGATCAAAATGCTTTACCGCTTAACAAAAAACACTAAAACATCACATGAAAAAGCATCACACATAACACATTGATTTTTCACGTGGAAACCCAACTAGGAAAAACCACGGCGGGGATGAATACCCACAAGTTGTTCTTGAATTCTTCTAAAGTTCACTCTGTTAGGAGCCTAGTCCTGTTAAAGACTTTACAATAGGTTCTGCTAGGAACCGATCATGCTAGGGATCACCCGGTTAAGGGATGGCTAAATATCCGGTTAGAGGTTAAAACCCTGTTAAAGGTTACCTTGTCAAAGGATTTAAAGAACTCAATGATTTTGAGTCACCCTATTAAAGGATTTACAAAAAGCTTGTTAAAGTGACCCGGTAAAGGGATTTTCCAACTGCTGAAATGATTAGAAGTCAACAGGTAATACACTGATTTGATAATAGCACTCAATGTGAAGGCAGGTCCACTTCAGCTCCTTTACATCTGCAATCACACTCTACAAATCTCTGCTCACTGCATCGGTCTGGTAAGAATCACTTCACACACATTCATTTGCCAACAACTTCAAATGAAAATCATCATCAACCTTATAGACAACAATTAGGTCGGTAGCCAAAACTTAAAATCCTAAGCATCCAGGTTAACAATACAATCGATCCAATCCTGACCGTTCAGCCACATTACATAGGGTAAAACAATCTTGAACAAATCTCAAGACGTTCTCCATCATTTTTTATTCACTGCTTCTGAAAGTTGATAACCCATCATGCGCTCTCCACTATTTACTGAGACTTCGCACATTCCCGAGGTAGATAGAATCAATCTTCTTCATGCAAGATCCTCAAGGAAATTCTTCACGCGCACAAGGCTGACGTGGCAACACGGTTTAATCTTCATTTCAATGCTAACTCATCATAGGATGTTGTCGATCGAATCACATAGACTTAAAATGCATCAACCGGAAACCCTAAAGCTGAGACTACCAACCTGTAGTCATATCAAATGAAACCTCGATACAAACTTTGCATATACCGGTTCACATTCCAACATACCGGTTCACCTTTTTGCATATATCGGTTCATACCATTATATCGGTTCTCATTCTAGTTTGCTTTCTTCAATATACCAGTTCATACTTTAGCATATTGACATCAATGACAACATACAAAATCATCATGTCATCCAATTCTGCACATATGCCAACAAATTTGGTGGCTGAGGTGACTGGTTTGTGAAAGGATGACATCAAGTTTTATAGAGATCGTAAGTTCTCGGTGGAAGCCATAAAAAATTTCCCCAAGAATGAAGAACAAAGGGCTCACCTTGCCAAAAATGATAATATTTCCTATTATCTCCCTAACTAGGTAAACTCCTTTTGGCAGAAAATGTTGAAAGTGTTAATGGAGTATCTTACTATTGATGGTAGGTTCTTGAAAGTCTATAATTCTCAATTTGTTATCCTTAATCACTTTCGCCATTGTTCTAAGATATCTCTGCCCTTCTATCTGGCCTCCTCCCTTAATGACAGTCTGGCTGACCATGGTAAGAAACCTAATTCCTACCCCATTGCCCACCAAGGTCTTATTCTATTAATTTATGAGTATCTTAAGGATAAAGTTAAGGCCAATAAGGATGATCCCCTTGTGGAGATTTCCCATATCTCTAAGGATGATACAGTTCTGAGTCTGATGAGGATTCTACCAACCCTCCCCCTAAAAATAAATCGAGGGTTAGTAAGAAAGCTGAAGAAGACGCTGAAGAGATGATTGATTCTGAGCAGGAGCAGGAGAAGGAGGTGGAGAAGGAGGCGAAGCATGAGCAGGAGAAGGAGGTGGAGGGTGAGAAAGGAGACAAGGATAATGAGTAGGGTAAAGAGGATTTTGATGAGTCAAAGGAGAAGGAGAGTCCCTATGATACGAACAACAGGGATGAGGTTCAAAATAATATGGAGGAGGGCAACCCTAGGCCTGAGGATTCTGCCTAGGACATGGAGGATGCAGATACTATTCTGAATGTTGTTAGAAACAACTCTCTGGAAATGTTTAAGTTCTAGAAGTGGGTGGTTGATAATATTACCAACATTCAGGAAAAACAACGAGAGCTGGAGCTCAAAATTGATAATGTGGTTAAGGATATTAATGATAAAGGAAAAGAGGAAAATTCAGAGGATAATAGTGAAGCAGAGGATGAAAAAGATATTCCTGATTGGTTGGAGGGTGAGATCATAAAGGGAGATGTGAAGCACCTGGAGGATGTAGTGAGGACTCTCAAAGAAAAGGGTGAGTCTGATTATGAATTGATAAACAACATGGTTCAAAAAATTGAGAGTGCTCTGAGGAAAATCATGGAGCATAGCTTGGTTGTAATGAAGGTGACTTCCCAAAATATGAATGCATTGGTTGCCTGCCTAGAGAAGGATAAGCAAAACAAAGATACTGTGATTGTTGATGATGAGACGGGTTCTAGCTCTGTCCAACATTCTTCCAGATGCAAAACTAGGCAAAATGATAAAGAGTTGGAGTTGAAGACTAAAGGTAATCAATAGGTGTAGGAAAGCAAAGACCTTAAAGAGGTAGCAAATGCAATTATGATGCTTGTCAAGGATGTTGAGGAGACCATAAAGATTTTCACCTAGATGTTCTAGTTTTGTATTAGGTGTGCCAGTATCTCGTTGGTCTTTTGTTGTACTTTTCTCTGGCTGTTATCTTTTGTGTTGATCTTTTGCTGCCTTCTTTCTTCGTTCTGTCCTTTCTTGATTCTCTAATGCTTTTCTTTATGATATGTAATTGGGTTTCAGGTCCCTTAAAACCAGTTTTTCCTTAATAAAAAACAACAATGCAACCACCTCATCCATATTGAACTTGGTGGTAATAATTTCAATAGATCACAGGGCAATCCCACGAGTCTGGAAAAGACCACAACTGAAGCATGTAATGATCTTCATCTCCTATTTTGTCACCAATAGAACCAAATTGAGCTATTTAAGCATATTAAATGTATTCAAGTGATTTGTGTTGGATATTACTGCTGCTATGATATGTTGTTGTCATTGATGTCAACATATTCCGGTGTTTTGGTGATCCAGTGATTGCAATGAGTTGATTTGATTGGTTTATCATTTTGTTATGCTGAATCAACTAGAGATACATCATTATTTATTTATTCCATGAGGCTAGGATATGATTGAGTTAAGGATTTCGGTATGGAGATTCTAGTTTTTAGTGTTTAGTGTTGTAGTGTTCTGGTGTTTGTTCAGTTGTGCTCTGGTATGATCATATCTTTGGTTGCA
The DNA here is from genome assembly GCF_030272615.1 of Cryptomeria japonica. Classification (NCBI taxonomy): domain Eukaryota; kingdom Viridiplantae; phylum Streptophyta; class Pinopsida; order Cupressales; family Cupressaceae; genus Cryptomeria; species Cryptomeria japonica. The sequence goes on from NC_081415.1 coordinate 154,976,816, forward strand.
GATTTGGGAGAGTGTTTTGGATGTTTTTGTGTATCTTCATTTCAGATGGTTCATCATTTGGTGCTCTATTAGCTATCTTTCATGTCTGAGTTGTTGCTGCTAAGTGTTCTTGAGTCTTAGTGTGTTGATCGATGAATATTTGAATAAGTGGTGTTGATGCAGCTATTGTGGATGGTTCCAACATGCTTGTTGATGTTTCCCAATCATGTCCTATTTGTTTTGATGGTCCTCATTGATCCTTGTGCATGTCATTGAAGATCTTCTGAGTCCTGTGATATTCTTTGTGTTATACGGTATTTTTGGTGGTGTAACGTGTTGCAGTTGATCTTGGAGAGATTTTTGGTGGTGATGCATGTTCAAGGATTTGATTTTGGTCCATACTATGTTGTTTATGACATTATATTGGTCTAGTGATTGATTTATGTATCGTGTGATGTAATTTTGTAATTAAGTGTTAAGGGTTTGGCCGACCTTTTAGTCAAGGTTGATGATGTGTATAAATAGGTGTTAGATTCATGTAATTTGGGTGTCTATGTTAAGTTTGCATTATCAGAGAGTGGTGTATGTGCAATCAAGATAATTCATCTTTCGGTGTGGTGTATTAAGAAGAGATTGGTGAAGGGCAGACATACGAGCTTAACCGAAACTGTCATTAGACATTTGCAGATGCTATTTTTGCTATTCATCTTTGTCGGATTGTAGTCTGAATATCTTTGTAAGGTAGTGAACCTTCCCCGAGGGTTGTATCCTTTTGGGTCATTGTAATTTGAGCAATGGGCTCTAGGTAGTGTACCTAAAATCCATGTGAATTCCCCATTGTAATATTTATGCATACTACTACAAAGTATCATCTAATTGTGGGTAGGTTCCCACCGTCGTTTTTGCCTTAACCGGGTTTTCCACATTAAAATCTTGGTGTTATATGTGTTGCTATTATTATTGTTATCTTTCTTTTTGTTGCAGTTAATCAGATTTGAGATTGTGCTTAATTTTTTTACTCCGGTGAAAACTAATTCACACCCCCCCCCCCTTCTCAGTTTTCCTTCTTTGTTGTTGCCAACAATTTGCTATGGACCCCCTTATTTTGTCTTTAGCGAATTAAGTTTATTTTGTAAGAATAACATGTTTAGCAAGGATTTGACCTAATAAATATCTCTAAGTTTCTTCAACAAATCTTTTGTAGTCTTCTCTTCATGGACATTCAAGAGCACCAAATCAACTTAAAAAGGAGTCATATTAAACCCTTTGGTTTTTTATCTATCCGATCCCAATCAGCTTGAGCCATGTTGGTGGATTTCACATTAGATATTACAATCCACCGATCTCTATCCATGAGCATATCCTTCATGTTTAACTTTCATTACTCAAAGTTGTTGCCATTAAACTTCTTCATTTCAATTTTATTGAATGTGCTTGCCATATTGTTTGCTATAACAAGTTCATAAATTATTATTTTACAAAACTGCCACTAAATATGACATTGGTACCCAAAAAATTCAACCCAACAAAGTAAACAAAGCTAGTCAGGCTTTGATACCAACTGAAAGGAAGTTGAGTGCATGGAAGATGATTATTCTTACATTAATATAGTAGAAGATTAATTATAAAAAATTCTTAACTATTTTTTATAATTATAGATTTATACGCACATACATATCATAAAACAAATAATCAATAATACCATAACATAAAATTTATGTAGGGAAGACCCTTTTTGGAGAAGAACCCACACTCCAAAAGTATAGTACTTTGTATTATAAGTAATCACAACATAATACAATGTGAAATCAACACTAGGCTCATTAACAAGAGCTTTCACACTTCTTTAGAATTTTCAAGTAATTTTAATAGTGTAATGATATTTCAATAGAAAATTAATTAGCAACTCCAAAATACAAGTGCTCACTATATAAGAACATAAAATACATAGATTATATATTTTCAAATCCAATGCCCAAGACTAAAGATGCATTATAGAAGTCACCCAAAAAAACTAAACACCCAAAATAATAACTTTCCAATTGGCAACCCATATAGTTCTGCATTTGTTAATTATTACCAAAGTTGCATATACAAAAAGTACAATTGTCAAAATAACCACACCTCCAAGGCATATCCAACTTTCCATGCAAACTCAAACATGATTTAGAAAATGTATAAAAGCACAACTCCAACTATAATAGAAACTTCCCAACTTGACTCCTTGAAAAAAGAAACTACCAATTGTAATTGACCACTTAAGATGAGATATTATTAATTTTTACTCCAATCAACTTTCCCACAGTGGGATGCCTACCTCTAGAATATAGTAGCCTTCTCATCCATATCTCCTAAAAAATAGGAAACTTGCAATCATGTCAAATTACATGTTTGAAGATATTTCAACTTCGCTTTAACAAATAAATAATTTATGTATGCAAATAACTACCAAATAAATGCTAGGACATGTGAAGGTCAAGATACCTTAATCCCAACAATATTATGCACTCTAATATAAAAAGTAGATGGTGTATATGGACCCGTGTTATTGTATAGAGGAATATATGAACACTTTCCAGACATAAGAATGGATTATGGAAACACATGATAAGAATATTGTAAGTCCAAAGAATGCTTACCAATGTAATGGTGACACAAATTATAAAGTGTGGTTTCTAGAGTTGTGTAGATGTTAACTATAGGGTGAACTAGTTTAGTTAATGTTGGTAGATGTTGTATAGCACATTATCTACCAATAGACCAATCATATCAAAGTGAAATCAAGAAACTGTGCAACCTAACAATAAGAAGAACAACCAAGCTTCTAATATGATTATTAATATAGCCTAATATAGGCACAAAGAAAGAGAGACAATGAAGCTTTATCTTGATGTAAGTAGATTCATAGATATGTTGAGCTTCAATAATTAACATGAGGGAATGTGCATCGATAGGAACATTACTAAAAGGAAGTGAATTTTCTTTATCTAACTAGGTAAATCCAACCATAATATTACTTTAGGGTTTGTGTAGTCTTCTACATGTGATTGTACTCTTTAAATGTATGATTTTCACACTAACAATGCTTGTAAAAAGTTGAACTATAATTGTGTCTAGGTCATCTTCATGGTCCCATTATACAATACAAATGATGTTCTAGTAGAGGATGAGATACACGTCTTCTTTATTATGTTGTGGTTAGACAAATTATGGTTGCAAATATTTCATACACCTCTGAGGGTACAATTATGCAAGTTCATTTTTTTTTACTATACATTTATACAATGAAATATTTATGCTCTTAATGGCATGCCTGTCATGGTTGTAATGTATGCTACAACTAAGGAGTTTATGCACCTACCTAAGGTTCCTTCTACTTGTAGCACTACTAAGAGATATGAATTTATGGATGTGAATTGAACTAATTAAGCATACATATAGTCTTTTCTAAACTAGGAGTACTTATCATACAAGTTGAGACATCTTAACTATTGGATGTAAGACATATAGATGGCTCATTGGTGTTAGATTAGGAGAAGAAGATTATAATTAGACATTCTATATTATCATATCTATCACTACAACCCAAATCAATATCACACAATATCAAATATCTGAAGGGGACAATAATAAACTAGCCATAATTGTCCAGGAATTGACCTTCACATCCCATTTGCTCTAAGTAATTTCAAACTAGATCCTCAAGGTGTGCTTCTCAAAATTGCCAAATATAAAGCAAGAGGAATTAGACCGCCATGAATGATAGAAACTCACCATAGTATTATTTGTCAATATTTATGTGTTATATGTCACAAATGTTATTTGCACATACACAACTACTAGAGAGAGAATGGATAATTGTAGGCACTTTGGCTTGGAGTCATGCAAGTTTTGCTTCTTTTGAAGAGTGGATTTATTGCAGCTTTTATATGACATATATTTCTCCTTTCAATAAGAGTGAAGCTTCTGAGGATAAGATTAACCAAGTAGAGAGTGTGCACTATATGATTTACGAGCTAATTCAATACAAGGCTAAACTTACATCCCTTGACATAGAACATCTTGCAACAATTTATTAATTTGTTAAGGGTTACAATCTCCTCACATAGGAAATTATTTTTATTCAAAGGGAATGATAAGAGATATTTCCCCTAGGGATGGATTGGTTTATAATCTATCTTTGTATTGGCACAAAGAAAATAAAAGCATTAGAATATTGAAACTATAACCTAGTGAGGGACTTGTGATGGGTAGTGCTTGTAGTGTCACTTTTCTCCAAGACTTAATTAAGTAATTGCAATAGAATTAATAGATTAAATATTAATATTGAGATCAATTATAAGATGTGATAAGATCAAATTAGATGTAAATAGATGAAGTAACTATGACATGTAATAATCTGATAAGAATTATAAAGCGATTTGCTAACACAACAAACTGAATAGCATGGCAACATAATTAAACCACATTATCATCAAATCATATCTAAAACCTTCTCAATATTTTATATTATCAAGGTTTGCAATACTTATCCTAATCTCAAGCACTTGGAATAGTCATTCTCACTCTAGGGAGATTTTGGTAGCCTTGTGTTCTTTATGCCTATAACATCCCATGAAAAAAACTGGTTCTTACACAGAACCCCACATGCCTCATGACATGAAAAACACAACCCTGACTAGGACACTCCTGAGCATATGTTGTACCTCGAGTTGGACACATGTTGTCTGCCCCTTCTCATTAATGCTCATAGCCTACCAAGCCACCACCTTCTTCTTCCTTCATGAGTGATTTACATGCCCCCCTTCCCAAGTCTTACATAAATGAATTATATAACCCTTTGAGGGGTGGTTTCCAAACTATCACGCCCTTTTCAAAAGGTCATATTTTGTCTTTTTAATAAATATAATTATTCGTCTCTTTTAAGAGAGTTTCTCATAAATATTATTTATTAATGTTTCTTTTAAAAATAAGAGAAGTAAAAACTTTATTGAAATTCATAAAACAACATTACATAGGAAAAATAGGACCAAGGTCCTAGAAAGCAATAGAGACAAGCACAACGAACAAAAAAATCATCCTTCTCCACAATCATCCCTATTATCAACAAGAATTCTCTCTAACTCATTGTGAATCTCCAAGGGAACCATCTCCCATTCTTTGAATTGACCACCATTTAACCGCTCAGAAGCACCTTTTGCCAGACAGTCTACAGCCCTATTCCACTCCATTGGGATATGAATAAAAGTCACCTAATCCATCATAGAACTAACTTGAAAAATATGTTGCACCACCACAACCAACTGCCAATTGACCCTCTCCTCTTTCCTTTTAATAAGAAAATCAATCAGAACCTGAGAATCAGACTCACAAATAATCCTCCTCCACCCCAACGCATGTGGCTTCTCAAAAGCCTGGAGAATAGCCAAACCTTTCATGAGGTTGACAGTCTGCATCCCTTTATGAAATAAAAAAAAAAGAACATCACCAACCTTGAAGAATCCATGCCAATCTCTCTAATACTAGCAGAGCCAGGAATACCTCAAGAGGAGCCATCCATATTAATCTTCAACACACCTTCGGGAGGACATTGCCACCTCCCTCCCTTTGAATTTTTTGTTTCACTTATCGCCCTCTCTTGACACACACAGAAGCCATAGACAACTCCCGAATCCCCAATCTCTTAACCAATACCGCATCCCTTTTCTCCAAAGGAAAAAACACCTCACACTTAGCTTCCACCGTCTCTTGAACTATGCACAAGACTCTTTTCCAAATTTGCTACACAAACCTCTTCTCTCCATGGAAAATTCTTCAATTACGTTCCAACCATATTTGCCACGATATGAAAGTAGGCCCCACATACCACACATCCTGCAGAAATGAAGTCAAAGAAGGAGGCTTACCCAATAAACCCCAAAAATCAATCAAGGAGGAAGCATGAACACAAGAACTCTATTAATGTTTCTTTTAACCAAAGGATTCTAATATCATTTATTTTTATCTTCCTTTTTTATTCTAAAAGGGTTATTTCATACCTTTATCTTCTCTTGGAGAAAAAGTCATATGATAATGTTGGAGTAAAATTGACACTAATATAAATGATTTGATTCATGGTTGGAATTGGGGGATAACCTTACACATTAGTTGGTATGCATGTAGGGTTGCACTATAAGAAATAAGATAACTTCAAGTAGCACACTTAAAGTGTAAAATTATTACAAAGACTTGACAAATATGTGGCAAATGTTATTTACTATTCATAATAAGAATAGGTTACCAAGAATGATAAAAAACGTGTTGGGAATTCAATTCTTGCGATCAAATAGGAGAATATACTGTATACACCTAAAAATGGTCTGGAGATAATTGATTAAATACGCGCTTATTTAATTAATCCCCCTTCCCAATTAATTGAATTCACAAGTAATTTGATTAATTTCCCTATTTATCTACTTGTAAATAAATCTAAATGATTTATTTATATAGCTCATTTTATATTCCTCTTTGATTAATTAACTCTAAATTAATTAATTTCCTCCCCATTTAATCAATTCTTCTAATCCCATAATTAAGTTTAACAAATCCAAGTTTGTTGAAATTAATGATCTTTTTCCCAATTATTTGAATTTCTAAATTCAAATTGAGCACATGGCTCCTAACTTCTAACCACCTAGCCTAACCACCCCCTAACCTAACCCATTCTATCTAATCCTGGGTTTAACTAACCCTATCCTATCTTGCACATCCTAACCTCTTTGATTCTAACCTCTTGTGGGTTGGATATCCCCTCCTTCAGGCACATGGCACTTTGGCCACATGTCCTCTCTCATTGGACGCTTGCCCTCTCATGAGAAAGGTTCCTTGACACTTGTCACCACAAAGATGACATGTTTCCCTCCCTCCAACCTCTTCTCCAACTTCCTCAATTCTAGCCCTTGATATCTTCAGATCAAATCCAGACCATTGATTCCTGCCACCTTAGCTTTGGCCTTGGAAATCCTATAAATACCCCTCATTTTGGAGTAATAAGGACCCTTGCATTCATAGTTTTTGCATACTTACTATAGGCATTTTACATTCTAATCATCTAGCATAATTAGCATTTTAGATCAAATATTAACATGTTTAGAATAGCTTTTATCATGTTCATCTAGTTTCAATTATCAAATCATGTAGCTTAAATCCTTATTTTAGCTAATCAATCATCCTAGTTATAATCATGCATCAATCATCCTAGCCTCATGCATTTGTATTATCATGATCATGTAGCTACCCAACTTTTGAGTTGCCACTTTGAAGGTCATTGCTTGCTGAGAGCCAACAATCCAACACCTTCAAGGTCCTCAAAAATAGAGGAAGACGGGACATCTTAAGGAAGGCTTATGGTTTGGTTTTATTTAGTTTTCCCATGAGCAAGGAAGAGTACGTTCAAGAGATAAAATCCTAGAATCACTATTTTTTATTATCCTTTAGTATGTAATTTATATTGTTTGTTAGTCTATGTCTTCTTTTGAACTCCTTGGTTGTATAATTTATTTTGTGTATAAGAAAGTTTGAGTTTTGTATTTTTTGGGGGGATGGTGTTGAATTTTTTTTCAATAGATACTATAAAAAGATATCAGATGATTATTTCATTTAATTTTATTTTGTTCATATTTATTTATTTTAACTTTTTAATGCTGGTAGAGGATGTACTCAATGCCTGTAGTACATGGTTTTATTTAATGATTTCATAATACATTGTTAATCCTTACTTACAAATTTGTTATTGAAATTGTAAAAATTATAATTTGAATCCATTCGATTAAGAAGTTGAGTAGATGAATTTGCATTTATACATACAAATCTAAAGAATAATATGGCTCTAATGTAATATTAAATCGTATCTGTTTAATAATACATATGATAGAAAATATTATGACTAAATTTCTACTTCTAAAATTAATATTCATTACAAAAGTATGATTATATCTATTCACAATAAAATTCTTAGAAAAAATCATATTTTACACCACACAACAACTAAATTAACACAATCCATCATCTCGAATTGCTTAATTAAATATACATACCACTATAATTGACATGAATTTTGTACAATCCATAATTATGAAAAAATTGTCAATGTTTCAGATTTTGTGATGATAGATTGTTGAATTGTTGAATGCAATCTAAGACAATTCAATCTAAAACATTTTGTCTGCATTGCTTTTATTTCTAATGAATTTCCTCCTAATCTCCAAGTGCACCTCACCTACATAGATAGATGTCTTTCTTTGCTGAGGCTTTCCATACGTCACTTCAATAATCTATACCCACGGTACTCTTATAATGACGTGCATTTTGACTACTAGTATATCACTCATAAAATCTAGGGCTTTCATTGAATGCTCGCCACGTGTACAACTGATTCGAAGTAGGCAAGCAAAGATTTTTCAAATATAAAGCAATGTTTCTAACAACAACAAAAATAAGGGTCGTTGCCACGTGGCATATGTAAACATTTAATTGGTAATAATAATAATAATAATATATTTTTTGAATTTGTTCACATGACACGTTCTTGATTTAATGGAACTCAAAATGGAAATAGAATAAAAAGCCGAATATGTACTCGATATATTCAAAAGTTGTTATTATTATCTAAATATATTTATTAGTTTAATTTATTCTTATATATTTATGTCAAGCGAATCTTTACAAGTACACACAAACCTTCAAGTTCATTTATTTGGTTAAAGTTTTTTTTATATTAGATTTAAATTTGTAGGTATGGAAATTATTTTCGATTATGAAATTAATTTAAGTGTGTAAATAGTTATAGTTGGATATAATTTGATTATTTCAGTTAATTTTATTTTAAATGAAGTTTTAGAATTTAAGTAGTTTTCTATCATTGAATTTTTCATCATCAATTTTAGGGTACATTTGTGAAAATAAAGTTGTTCAATTTATGTAGTGAATGTATTTCGAGTCTTTTAGTGGCTTTGGTTTTGTAAAGATTATTTCATTTAGCCTTCTTGTAGCTTTGAACTTATAGCTAAGTTATTTTTTCATTTAGCTACTTGCTGGTAGGTATTAGTTATTCTAATATGTTTTGTTTCAATATAAAAAAGGTATGTGTCCATTATTTTTGACTAAATAATGAGGATTATATTGAGACTGTCACCAAACATCACCAATAAAACAACTTATTGCGACCATTACAAAATAAGCATATAAATGAGATTTGATTGAGCTAGACTCTTAGATGAATGTAGACATACAATATAAAGTCCAAGATGACATTATAAAAACTAGATCTCCATATTAAAGCAAAATAAAAATAAAAATTAAAAAGTCCATAAACAACCTAAAAATATCAAAACATAAAAGTTTGATAAAAAGAGGCCAGGGCAAAATACCACATTGTAATGTCCCCTGTCTAGCTAGTTAATTGATGATTCATCATTAGCCTATTTCTCCATGGTCTCGTGGGCTATCTTAGACGTTGAAGGGATCTGAAGGTTATTTATCCTAGGCATTTCCAATTTCAAGTCAATTTGAGTTGATTTGATGCAGTTTTGGGGAACTTGCTAGCTAGTGAGGGCAGTGACTCAACAGTTTCAATGCATTATTTGTTAGGATAACTAGTGGACAATTGAGGGGTGGGTGGGGGGGGGAATCAGTTGTCAATAGATTATGAAACTTTAAGCACACAAAACCTTTTACCGGAATGCATAAACCAAATACCAAAATAGCAGATATATCAATTAAGTACAAACATAAATCATAAAACCAATACCATGCATCCACCACACATAATGCCAATATTTGTACGTGGAAAACCCGGTAAAAGGAAAAACCACGGTGGGAAACCCTACCCACAGTCAGATGATACTTTTGCATTAAGTATATGATTACAATAAGGGGCTTGCACATGTAGGAAGACCAACAACCTAGAGCGCACTGCTCATCACAAAGGAGCCTCACTGACTACAAAAGATATCCAGACTATAATCCAAAAATAAGAATGAACTACAAGAATAGCATCTCCTATGCCTGAGTACAGTTCCGGTTAAGCTCAATGTCGAAGGTCTTAAACCTCTTACACAAACCCAATTAGATCACTTATGATCGACCAAAACCTCTGCATATGATTACAACTTTATTTGCACATAGATAATCTCATAGCCAATGATCGATGATCTGCAAAGAGATCTTGCATCATATTTATACAACTCGGGACCTAAATAATTAGGTCGGCCACCTAAAAGATAATACAATAAATCCATTACATAAACCCACAAACCAATGATAATCCAAGTCTGCCTAAGACCGAAATAATATTAACCAAACAATAAATCCAACCGGTAACGCATCAAGAGCATCTACCAACAAGTTACACAAACTGGTCCATTAACCTAACAGAATAGCACCAGACCTAAAATAGGTCACCATAAGCCAAATGCAACACCACCAATCAATTGGAACATGAACATGATAACCATCAGCATCCTGAGAACCTTCTAGAAGCTCCACCAACACCACTTATCGAATCCATCAAAAGATCTTCAACAAAGCTCTGTCGGTAAAACCCTTACCAGTAACCAAAATGCTTACTAGAACATATGATAGCTTCTGGATCACCAAATCCCAAACCAACTGAATGTGACACGCATATGAATGACCGAACCAAACCAATTCCACCAAACTTAACATACTGGAGAATATCGGAGATGATCTCCAAATCAAAATCACAATCCAACCACTCTACCGGAACCCGATAGACAACCAAACAAGCTAGTGTTGACATCAATGACAAACATTAATGCAACACATAATCAATTCCTCCAGATTGCCAACAATCTCCCCATTTGGCATTGATGGGAACACTAGATGTGAAAAACATCCAAGTGCCAAGAAATGCCAAACAAGTCTCCCCCAAAGGAAGACATCCAACAAATGATATATCAATGAAGTTCTGAACCAATTATCCATCCATAGACCAAACTCCCCCTGTGACTGATATCTTTGTTAAGCTTTTTTTTTCACATGTATATCTCTCCCCCTTTGACATCAATGCTAGAAATATGACACAAACATCAAACAAAAACCATAGATCCTCTAAACCACACAACTGACTACTCCCCCTAAGTAGTAGCACCAACTCATCAATCCAGAATGAATGATAGTTTTGATAATGCATACCGAACTGATGCCAATCAACATCACTCAAGTCTCAACAGGAGGGGCAAAGACCCCCAATCTATCTCTAAAGTACTCAAATGATTCCTTGGGCAAAGGTTTAGTGAAGATATATGCATTTTTCTCTTTAGTGTTCACATAAACCAATCTAACTTCATTTGCTTCTACCTTTTCCTTCAAAAAGTTATACTTGATTGATATGGGTTTTGTCTTAGAATGAAATATCAGATTCATTGATATGTCAATAGCAGTAGAGTTATCACAGTGAATAACTACCAGTTCATCACAATCTACCCTTATATCTTTCAACATTTGCTTCATTCATAGAACTTGTGTACAACTAGTAGCAATAGTAACATACTCAGCTTCAACAGTTGATAAAGAAGTACATGACTATTTCTTGCTGATCCATGAAACAAGTTTCTTTCCAAGAAAGAAAGCTCCACCGGATGTTCTTTTCCGGTCATCTATATCTCCATCCCAATCTGCATCTGTATATGCACATAGTGTAAAGTCACCATCTTTAGGATACCACAAACCATATTCATTTATTCCTTGTAAATATCTGAAAATCCTTTTCACTGCACTCTCATGATTCTCTCTAGGATCACTCTGATATCTTGATACAATACAAATAGCATTCATTATATCCCATCTAGTCTGAGTCAAATATAATAGACCTCCAATCATAGATTTATACCTTGTAGGATTTACCGGAGATGATACATCTTTCTTTGTCAATTTCTCACTTGTAACTATAGGAGTACCAACTGGTTTAGAATTTTCTATACCAAATTTCTTTGACAACTCTCTAGCATACTTAGTTTGACAGATGAAAATACCTTTATCAATCCGAGTAATTTGCAAACCTAAGAAAAATCTCATTTATCCAATCATAGACATCTCAAATTCATTCTTCATATTATCAGAGAATTCCATACATAACTTTTCTTCACCTCCAAAAATGATATCATCAACAAAGACCTCAACAATCAATATGTCATCATTAGTGATCTTATAATACAAGTTACTATCAACATTACCTTTAGTGAAACCAAGCTTCAAAAGATATTTGTCCAATCTGGCATACCAAGCTCTACAAGCTTGCTTTAATCCATATAAAGCTTTCCTCAATCTGCAAACCATGTTATTGTCATCTGAAAGAGAAAATCCATCAGGCTGCTCAATGTCGACTTCCTCTTCGGTATATCCATTTAGAAATGCACACTTAACTTCCATCTGATAAACCTTGTATTTCTTATGGGCAACATAAGAAAGAAATAATCTCACAGCTTCAATCCTTGCTATCGAAGAAAAAGTTTCATCATAATCAATTCCTTCGTTCTGAGAATATCCTTTGCAGACCAATATAGCCTTGTTCCTCACAATTTTTCTATCTTCATTCAATTTATTCTGAAAAACCCATTTAGTTCCAATAACATTCTTATTTTTAGGTCGGGGAACTAAAGTCCATGTGTTGTTCTTTTCCATCTGATCCAATTCCTCTTCCATAGCTTTCATCCAACATTCATCCTTACATGCTTCGACTACTAATGTCAATTCAATTTGAGAAATTAAGCATACCTCTTCAGCTGCCAACCTTCTCCTTGTCATCACTCCTTTTCTCTTGTCTCCAATGCTCTGATCTTCTGAATGATTCAACCTTACATACCTAGGAGTCTTCTGACTTTCTATTTCTCTGCTCTGATCTTCAGTTACTATTGAATTTTCTGATACTACCGGGGTAACTAGTTCAACATTTTGTTCTGGTGCAGGCACTACCAGATCAATTATGATCATTTCTACCTCTGATTCTCTTTCATAAGTTTTGATTTGACCTTCATACTGCTCATCCACCTTGACATTAGCGCTCTCCACAATTCTCTGCAATCTTTTGTTATAACATCTATATGCTTTCCTTTCATTTGAATAACCAAGAAATATCCCTTCATCACATCTAGGATCAAACTTTCCAATGGAATAATCTCTTTTGATATAACATTTACTACCAAAGATTCTGAAGTACTTAACTGTAGGTGTATGACCAAAGCATAACTCATAAGGTGTCTTACTGGTGTCTCCTTTAATATTAACTTTGTTTGATGTGTATACCATCGTGCTCATAGTTTCTCTCCAATAGATATGAGGCAAATTAGCTTCCATCATCATAGATCTAGCTGCATTCAGGATTTTTATGTTCTTTCTTTCCACAACACCATTTTGCTGAGGTGTCTGGGGTATAGACAACTATCTCCTTATCCCATGTTTCTCAAAATAACTGTTATATTCACGGGATGTGAATTCACCACCCTGATTGGATCTTAAGCATTTGATCTTTAACCCTGTCTCTATCTCAACCATAGCTTTAAAGATCTTGAAATTTTCAAAGGACTCAGATTTCTCCCTTAGAAAAGTAACTCACATCATTCTAGAATAGTCATCAATGATTAGCATGGAATATATATCACCCTAAAAGCTTCTTATTCTAGCAGGACCACACAAATCAGTATGAATTGTAATACCCTAAAAATGGTCACCTAAACCATGGGCCCCTAATCTCGACAACATCACCAAGGTCCTAACCAAAGGCAGTTAAATAAATCTTGAACACACAATTAATTTCTAAAATCATCAATGTCACATGGCAAAATTAATCACTCAATATTAATTAAATATTTGCTTAATTAATTAAATCATTCCAAGTAAATCATTTTAAACTATTTTAATTAAATATCTTTTGCATATTTAATTAAATAAATCAATTTAACATTAAATCATCAAAAAGAGGAATTAATTTGAGAAATAAATAAAAATTGTCATAAATCTTCAAAAAAGGAAACAAATAAAGAAAGAGAAATTGGAAATTATGAGCACAAATCTTCAAAAAAGGAAACAATTAAAAAAAAATATTAATTGAAAAAAAAAGAATTAAAATTTGAGAAAAGAAATCAATTGGAGATAATCTTGAAAAATAAATAAAAAATTGAAAAAAATCTCAAAGAAAGCAATTAAATATTAAAATTGAATGAAATAGAGAATAAATCAATTTTTTCCTGATTTTATCTTAATTTTAGTTCAATTTCCTTTAAAAGTGAGAAAAGCATCCAATCACATCAATTCACCTGGATTGTGCTTCCTCTTGGAAAATCTTGACCGCTCATCATCATTTGATCTCGGTTGTTGGTTTCTTTTTGAATTTTCTATAAATTCAAGCTCTCATCTCTCATTCAAGGATCCTGGAGAATATATTGTTATTATGTTGTTTTTGCTCTAGGTTCATTAAGAATTTGCATTGAGATATTGCATATTAGTTATTTTATATTGTTTAAATCATTTAGCTTAAATATTCATATATTGCTTAAATCAAGTTGGATTAATATTGCATATCTAGCTTACATCTTGCATCAATTTAGCTCATATTCATGCTCATATAGATTTAAAAATCCTTCGTTTAGGTGTTGTCTAGTCACTGGATAGCTTAGCAATCCGAGATAAATCTAAACTCGCATCTACTAGAAGGCAATAGGTCTCTTTGTAATGGTTTATTATTTATTGATTAACTAAACCATGCAAATAATGACTTAATTGAAGTGTTGTGTATTACAGCTTGCAGATATAGGTCCACTTTTCACACACACATTTTGGTGCCCACCATAGGGCTCAAACCCATGACTACAAGGTTTTTAATGTTTTTTTGAACAAATTTAATGTTTGGTTTTTATAACTAATAAACATGTGGTAAATTTGCAAATAAAAATCTTTTTTTTTTTTTTTTGACAGTCACAAATGGTCTATGTTTGGAGGGCATATCGTTTTATTGAACCGTTGGAAATAAATTAATTTTTGATATGTTGTTGAAAACCAAGTTTTCTACATTTTCACCAAAGAGATTTGCCTAAGGATTTCTGGTTTGAAATTTATGAATGACAGAGTGCAATACTATTATTTTACTTATTCTTCTGTGACAGTAAAAAATGGTCTCTGTTCGGAGGGAATAAATTTTTATTTAACTGTTGGATCTAAACAAAAATTTTATAGGTTGTTTAAAACCAAGTTTTTCATATGTCCACCAAAGCGATTTTTGTAACTATGTCTGGTTCGAAAGTTATAAATGACAGAGTGCAGTAATATCAAACCTATCATAACTAGGATAGTCATAAAAAATGGAAATTCTTGTTAGATTAGTTTAATTTACAGTTTGCATGCTATAATTTTATTTTGATAAAAAAAAATTATATGTTATTTTGGTAACTAATTTTGGGCTTTTAATGTTTGCAGGTTCACTTTGACAAAGAATTCAATCATTAAACATACGCTTGCCAAAGATTATTAACTCGAACTACTGATATCTTTGTTTTGCAGGTTGCCTCTAGAGATACAAACAAACATTTTGTCTTCTTAATCTTTTTAAGAACACTTCAATTTATATAAGGGAAAGAACTTTGTTTTACATGTTTTTGGGATAAATCTAGAGTAGGAGAAATGCTCTTGTCCATTTGGACAATTAGAAATCTAGACCTTGAGGTTTTTTCTATTAGAGTTTGAGATCTGTTGATACCTTTAGAGGGCCTGCCTCTCGAGAATCCCCTAAGGCTCGGTGAGAGGGAACAACCCAAGTGAGTTTGGCCAAAGCCAGTAATCCAACTCACTATAATAAAACACTTCTGGGGTGAAAGTCCCAAGAGACGGAATAATCGGTGGCACTGCTTCATTTATGGGGAGTGTCTCATGTTGAGCATCTTGTAGGGCCTCGCGGTCTAAATCACACTTGCGTGACTACATGGTTTCAACATCATGTTGGGTTTTATATCTAAATCACGCTTGCGTGACAGTCAGGCGGTCCTTCCAAACATAACCCTTACTATAAACAATAAGATAGAGGCTACCTAATTCGCCTCTGAAAGGGGGATAATCTTTGTGCAAGAGAGATAGTAACTCTCCCAAGACACTTGCCATATTGTACCCCCATTAGCATTTAGATTTGGCTAATACGACGTTTAGAATCTATTGCGTGAAACTCAATGACCGTATTCTGATTAGCTATTGAGTGTGTACCTAAGTCAACAAGCAAATATTTTCTTCTCTAAGCCAACTTCTGTAGGGTTAGCATGTTGTGATTGAATTATTATATATCTTGTTTGTTTTCTATGTTTTCATCCCTAAAACTGAAATACTAAAACTGGAGAAAACAAATCAACAACTCAGTGATAAACTGTCCGTGTCCAAAACTGGTCTTTGTCAAAAATTAAAAACTTAGTCCTTATCAAAAACTGGTCTTTGTCAGTCATTGAAACTCTTTGTCAAAATCTTGTCTCTATCCAATCCTCTGTCGTACAAGTCTGCTAAATTGTCGCTCTGCTACATACCTATTGGCATATGAGTCTTCATTGATCTTAATAGTTTGTCATCTGGCTCTGTAAAATTCATCGTACAAAATTGCACAAATGTCGTCTACCCTTTTACAATCTGTCGCATGAAAATACATCACAGTCAGTAGATTATCGTTTGGAGTCTGCCCAACTATCATACGAAATCAGGAAGTAACTCGTACGAAAAAACTATCTCTATTGTCTAGGAGCTGCTGAACTGTCATCTGGGTTTGAAAACTCTGTCGTACGAATTCCTAATTTTATCAGTCCTGAATAGTCAAACTTGCCTAAACCAGTCTACAACAAGCATAAAACTGGTCATCATCCTCCTAAGCATAAAT
Organism: Cryptomeria japonica; assembly: GCF_030272615.1. NCBI lineage: Eukaryota > Viridiplantae > Streptophyta > Pinopsida > Cupressales > Cupressaceae > Cryptomeria > Cryptomeria japonica. The sequence goes on from NC_081415.1 coordinate 154,993,695, forward strand.
AGTCTTGATAGTGTACCCCTTTCGTTGTGTTGCATGATTTTGTCGATCATCTCTCAGCTAGTTCAAACATCTTATCAAACCTAAGTTAACTTAGATAACGTCTTACATAGGATAGATCATTCCTAAAACCAGACCAGATCTTATTTACTTCTCTCAATCACTATGTTAAATGAACAACTAGCTACAATTTGATCTTGACTTCTACATCACATCTAGCTCTCGATCCCATTGGTTGTAAATGCCTATTCAAACTAGAAGCTTTTCTAAAAATTGGCAAAAGTAAGAAGCCCATGGCTACCTTGGCCCAACAAATTCAAGATCTCAAGAGAGAAATATATGACATTCAAGCTCAACGAAAAGATTCAGTGACACCTCTTGAGATAAAAAATCATGATATTAAGAACACTAGACTTCAAGAAATGCTAAAACAATTACATAAGATGGAACGGAAAATAATTGATAATCAAAGACCAAATCTCAAACAATCTCACAAGACACCTTCACCAAAACAAAAAGGCATCTATCCCCTAGATAGACAATTTACACCTTTAGGGCGATCTATTGATTTAGCCTTGCAAGAGCTTCTTGGGCATAATCTTATTATATTACCTAAAAAGACCACATGGGGATGTGAAATTTTGAGTAAATATTGTGCATATCATAGATAAAATGAAGAGTCAAACACCCTTCCTACTCTATCCAATGGTGCTCTTCCATGTCAAGATCAAAGTATCCCTTCATCTCCTTGTCATAATCCTCCATGTTCACCTCAAGGATATGTCATGCCTACAAATCCCTCTCATGATCCTACAAGTCAAAATATTTATAAATGCAAAGGGGCACAAGCAAGAACCCCTCCATGTTAAAGACAATATTAAGGGTCATGGCCTCAATGACATTCCTCAAGATGGCGGTATCCCTGCTAAACCAAATTACAAGTACACACCTTCCCCTTCATCTCTTCCATCCATTTTAGGACCCTATATTCCTCCATCCCTTGTGTAGGATCAGCAAAGGTGTACATCTTCACATACCTTCCATCCATCTAGAAGGACACAAAGTCTCACTGAGCAAAAGAAAGCAAAATCAAAAGCTATATGGGTTCCTAAGGCACTTGTAGAAGCAATGCGCTCCAAGAAACTGCAAAAGCATGAAAAGTCAAAAACCACGTGGATCCCTAAGTGTCTCCTTGAAGCACAACAATCTAAAGAAAAATCCAAATCAACAATCAATATTGTTGTTCCTCCATCCAAACCTTCTAAATCTATTTCTCCATCACCTCCTTCATCTATTTTGGATCCTTATGTTCCAAAATCCCTGATTGTTCCTCCATCCAAATCTCAAAATCTAAGATCTACTTTTCCTCCATCAATCCACCATCCCTCAAGATGTGTGCCAATGGTGATCTCGCAAACATTTCCATTCACTCATGCACCAAACTTTCAATATCTGATCCATTATCCAACACCTCTTTTTCATCTTCCCATACACCTTATGTGATCCTTTGCATAAGACTTTACCCTAGTTTCATCGCAAAATCCCAAAACTAAGGAAATCAACATTGGAGATGTTGGACATGTACACTTAGCTAAGTCCTTCTTGGAAAGACATCTTTATGTTGGACCATTGAACTACCTACACAAAAATCCCCGACCCTATGCATAACATGCACCTTAAATGATATATATCTAAGAGTTGGGTTAGTTTCGGTTTTTCTTTTTGCACTGCTTATCATTTTCTTAAAAGCACTGCATATCATATAGTTTCTTTTTCAAATGCATCACATTCACAAAATTTTTGTATTTGCATATAGCAGCATTAATCAAACAAGGCAGTTGTCCAAGTTTATCATTTGTTTGCATTCAAGACAAACAAGGGTCGTCTACTTTCTTAAATATTCAGACATGAAGTTCTTGAGGTCATAAGGTCATTCATTTTTCAACATTACCCTGTGACAACGCTTTACTTATGGTTGGGTAGTGATTTCACTATCTGAGACTTGTTAACCCAAAATCTATCAATTGCTATATCTTAAACACATTAATAAAATCTCTAATTCATTCTAGACACCTAGTTGATCATATGACTAGTGAAAAATCTAGCATTCTACTTTAGCGCCGTTGTAATTGTCATACCCAAGTAGGTTTCATTACTTACAAGTCAAGGCAAAAAAAAAGAAGAAAAAAAGTGCTATGCCAAATATTCATCTCAAGGCAAAAGAGCAATGATATATAATTGAAATATCACGCATACAAGTGTGACAAAAAGCTTGACTACGGGAACATGCGAGTAAATCCATCAGGGCTATTGACGCCTACTGACAATGGAGCAATATTTGAGAAATTACAGTCTATAACCTCATCGGAGCTCTAAAAGCTTGCTGGTTGCGAGGCTCTATTCAGGATGCTTTTGAAGTTAGGATAATCCATGTAGCTAGTTATATAGGATGCTAAGGATCTTTAGTGAACACAAGAGCAGGAATTAACTCATTTGCACTCACATGGGAAAAAGAAGATCAAAGTTTCAAGAATCTATGGGGAAGTTTTCTGTGTCTCCATTTGTAAATCCTAGTCACTAAGTGTGTTAATTTGGATGTTCCAAGGGACCTTAAGGATTGATTGACCGCTTATCTATGAAATGTTTTGTACCTCCAATTCAATTGATATATTACAAAGTGCTAAACAAACACGATCATCCTTGTTCAAATAGGAAATGCATCTTCATCATGCATATTGCATTAACATAGGTCATATCGAAAATTCATTACCTCCACATGCATTTTGTAGATCATCATGTCATATAGGTCTGCATACTGGGGGCATAACTGAGAAAATCATAAAATGTCCTAAACAAACTCCTTAAAATCATAAAATATTTTGATCAAACTCCTAGAAATCATAAAATGTTATGAACAAACTCCTAAAAATCATAAAATGTCCTAAACAAAATCCTAAAAATCCTAAAAATAAAAAACTCAAAAAAACTCAAAAATTAAAGCAAGAAATCATAGACTATCCTTCAAACCAAATCAACCACAAACAAACTCTCAAAGTTTGCAATAAAAATTATCACATGTCTTGTTAATCAATCTATCAAACTCTATCAAACTCTATCAAACATCAACATGTCTTATACAAGAAAGGGTACTTACTCTTTGAAACCAAACATTCCTATCAATGATCACACAAATCAAAACAATGACATAGATCAGTATGGCTGCTAGATTTTGTCCACGGTAGTCTTATCTCTTGTGTTGAAATGTTGCATCTTTGCTTTAGCTTGTACATATCGTTTAGTCACTTTCATGACATCCAGATTCTTTTGGGACCCTCGTGGCTTGAAACCAATCATTGTCCTAGTCTTAGGGTATTCAACTGAGCAATTTACATGTCCAAAGCAGTATCAACCAAGTCATCTTTTATTCAGTGGTACCGGGTCATCCACTCAGAGTCAGTCACCTGTCTCCTAACTACTAAAGAGTTTTATTACCTAGTAAACAAGCAAAACAAGACTACTGAAAACAATCACTAAACTGTTTGAAATGTGCATGAAATTTTCTTTGTGTGTTGTCTTTTACATTGGCTTTCGCTTATTATCCCCTTGAGTAACTCAAGGAAGTCTATCTTGACTAAGAGGAGCAAGGATTGGGGGAATAATATTTTTCTTTATTTTCTGCTTGTAGGAATGAATCTGATGATCTGGAAACATCTAATCAATTGGGTGTCTGTGATAAGTGCCTTCACATCAAGGTGAAATCGCCACACATACCTCAACTCCGCTTATTGGTATGCTACAGGGAGGTTGGAGTCATTTCTTTGTCTGTTTGAGGGAATTTCTTTAATGTGCAATCTAGATGCATGTGTGATCTGTCCAAGGATATGAACGAAAAATGGGTCATTGCGGACAAGATAATCAATATTGCATATGAAAAGGAAGGAACTCTAAATCTAGTGACTAGGTTTAGGTTACATGCATTCCAAATTTTATGCATTTAAAAGTGATTTCGGCATAATAACAATGATCTATTTATCTTCTAAACGAGAGTTTGAAGCATTCGTCATTTCTCAGCTAAGTGGTCTCTTTTTAGTCATCATTTCTCTGATCCAGTACATGTGTATTGAGATCTTAGCTGCATACATGAGCATCTTATATAGATCCATACATTTCATTTTATACTTATTTGCATTCATATTATTGCATGAAGAAAAATAAACATTTGCATTACTCATTACTCATTTTCATCATTTATTTGCATAAAAGGAAACAAAAATAAATATCCATATTCCATTTGCATTCATTCATCTATACTGAAAAGATATGCATACATATAGAATAAAGCATGTAGAACAACATCTCATAATCAATCAACACAAGTATGATGAAATCAAATTAAGAGCTCGTAAATCGGTTGTCCTGAGTCCATTTTCGGGATCCAAATCAAAATTTGACGTCAATTCTCTCATCGAAATTTCACGACGTTGATCACTTAACTCTTTCATCAACTGCTCATTCTCTTCTTCAATTTGTGCTCAATTTCTCATTAACCAACGCTAAATCTCAATTTAATTCATACATTGACTCTAATTTTAATCATCAAGATTAATCTCTATGCTCAAATAACTTATCATTGCTCAAAAAGTTGCTTAAAATCATTGCACAACCCTCGCCATCTTTCGATTTCACTCCTGAGGGGGCATACTCATGACCTCAAATTCGAGAATTCATTTGAAAAGTCTTCGTTACAAGTCAAGCAGCTAAGCTTCATCAAATCAATCTCTAGGGGCATATCAGTTTCATCGCTTCAAATCAAGCTAATATTGTCTTTGTCTGAATCAGTCTCTTAACGTTAATTAGTTTCATTGCTTCAAATCAAGTTGATATTGTCTTTGTCTGAATCAGTCTCTTATCATTAATCAGTTTCATCGCTTTTCATCAAGTTGATTATTCATTTAAAATCAATCAAGGGTTTAAAGAGTATCTTCGATCACACCCTCAATCTAAGTAGGTGTTTAGTTTCATCGCATCGAATCAAGCTGGACAATTTATCTTCACTCATCGTATCTTGATCAATCAAGTTCAAGATTGGTTTTCTCTTCATTCACTGAGTCTAGTTCAATCAAGTTCTAGAACAATAAGATCCGCTTCTTGATCAATCGAGTTCAAGTTTGATATCTTTGCTCTTCATCGGTCCTTGTTCAATCAAGTTCGGGATCGGTTTCGCTTTAATCAACTCTATTAAGTTTCATCGCTTCAAAACAAGCTGAATACCTCGCTCTTCATCTAGTTTGTGATCAATCAAGTTCAAAACTAGTACCTCCTAGACATCAAATTTTCTTTGAACCAACGTGTTGCTCGCACATTAATTCAAAGAGGGGCAAATGTAATACCCTAAAAATGGTCACCTAAACAATGGGCCCCTAATCTCGACAACATCACCAAGGTCCTAACCAAAGACAGTTAAATAAATCTTGAGCACACAATTAATTTCTAAAATCATCAATGTCACATGGCAAAATTAATCACTCAATATTAATTAAATATTTATTTAATTAATTAAATCATTCCAAGTAAATCATTTTCAACAATTATCCTATTTATTTTAATTAAATATCTTTCGCATATTTAATTAAATAGATCAATTTGCCATTGAATCATCAAAAAGAGAAATTAATTTAAAAAATAAATAAAAATTGCCATAAATCTTCAAAAAAGGAAACAAATCAAGAAAGAGGAATTGGAAATTATGAGCACAAATCTTCAAAAAAGGAAACAAATAAAAAAAAAGAAATTGATTGAGAAAAAAAGAATTAAAAATTGAGAAAAGAAATCAATTGGAGATAATCTTGAAAAACAAATGAAAAATTGAAAAAAATCTTTAATCTTGAAAAATAAATAAAAAATCGAAAAAAATCTCAAAGAAAGCAATTAGTCAAGTTCAACACTGACGAGGATTTGATCTATGTTTTGTCAGGGTCTTGGGCTTATGGAAAGCATTTCCTAACCATGGCTAAATGGAAGCCTGGTTTTGACCCCTCTGCAAAACTAAACTGCATGGCTCTAGTCTAAGTTAGGCTTCCTGGACTCCCTCTGGAATTCTGGGATGAACAGATCTTCCGCTGGATAGGAAACTCGTTTGGCAGATTTGTTGCAGCGGACTCGATCACTCTCAACAAATGGGGGTTTGTATGCTTGTTTTTGTGTCAATGTCACTATTAACAAGGCTCTCCCAAACTTTATCTTCCTAAAATCAAAATGGGGAAAATGGTCCCAGACTATTGTGTACGAAAATGCCACCTTGTATTGCCATAAATGCAATAACCAGGGGCATTCATATACTGATTGTAAAGCCCTCATGGTTGCGGAACCCAAGCTAAAAAATAAAGCCATCTGGGCCAAACCCATCAACCCTGGTGACCCATCATCCTCAACTCCCCTTGAGCTGACTACTGCGAATGAAGTTTCTGAAGATTACCCACACACAAACAAGATCCTTGAGATCTTAAAATCCCTAGCAGACCCAGTCAAAAACTCAAGCATTCCCCTGGAAAAGGGGAGATCCCGCAGGAGATAACCCTCAACTCGGCTTTGGCCAAGCCTCTTTTGACTAAAAATAGCTTACCCACCTCTTCAACCCCTCTCTCCCCTGTAACAGGGGATAGAGATGCGCACCCTGGAAACTCCCTGGTAACTCCACTGAAAGTGTCCCCCCCAAGCTCCCCCCAGATGGATAACCCAGAAGAAGAAAGTCAAGGCCAAGAAAGTAGATGTGGGGGGTAATGAAAACAAAGTAGGTAGACCCTCAAAAATAGTCCTGAGGCACAAGGTTATGGCAAGTGACATTGCAAAGAGCAGACAACTAACCCTGAACAAACTTAACAAAAGCAAGAAATGAAGTTCCTCTCTTGGAACATAAGGGGTCTGAATAGCCCCCAGAAGCAGTTCACCATAAAACAACTCATTTTTGAGATGAAAATTGACATTTGCCTCATTCAAGAAGTCAAGATGCCCTTTCAAACTTTTGTTGCGGTTGCTGGTAAACTTTGGCTTGGAGCGGACTATATTTATGTTGATGCCTTGGGTGCTTCTGGGGGTATTGCTACCCTCTGGGATCCCATTAAAATGAAAGGCAAGCTTTTCACTAGCTCCCAAATTTTCCTAGCGGTTTCCCTTCATTATGGGGAACAATGCTGGAAGATGTTCAATATCTATGCTCCCAACTCAAGATCGGGGAGACAACTCCTGTGGGAGGAAATTTCTAATATCATTAGGACTAACCAGAAGGACCAGTTTATGCTTGTGGGAGATTTCAACTCCCCCCTCTACCTGTCCAAAAAGTGTGGTGGTTTGGAAGATTTCTCTGACAGCATGGGCGACCTAGCCAGTTTCATCAATGCTATAAGCCTTATGGATATTGATCTGCAGGGTGCCCCCTTCACCTGGTCGAATAATAGGAAAGGCAAACATCTTATTCAAGTCAGGCTGGATAGATTTTGATTTCCACCAATTGGGACATTGGAAATAGCTCTTACCTGAAAAACCCTCCCAAGGACTGCGTCTGACCACAACCCCCTTCTTCTCCACTGGAAAGACAGACCCTACCAGGGTCCCCCCCCCACTTTCGCTATGAGATCATGTGGGTCTCCCACCTGGACTTCAGAGAAATGGGAAGATGTTGGTGGACCACCCCGATCCAAGGGACTGCCATGTTTAGAATTATGGAGAAACTAAAGTTAATTAGGAGGGAAGTCAAAGGGTGGAATAGGACCACATTTGGAGATATCTTCAAAAGAAAGAAGGACTTGGGAGCCAGACTGGAACAACCTTAGGATATTATGGCTATCGGTAACCCCCGGACCCCATTTTGAAGGAGGAGGAAGATTGTCGCAAGAGCTGGAAAGATACCCTCTCCAAGGAAGAAGTGTACTAGAAGCAAAGATCCAAGATCTAGTGGTTGAAAGAAGGGGACATAAATTTTGCTTTCTTCCATAGATCGACTTCTATCCACAAGAGGAGAAACTATATCAAAAGTATTAAGGATGAAACTAGCCAGGATATCTCTAAGGACTCTCTGCTTAGACAGAATGTGATAGACTTTTTCACCAAACTGTATGCGGATGGTGGAAGGGATTCTCCGCTCCAGGACTTCCTTGTCAATAAGTTGCCGATGGCCATTAATGAGGACGATAACCGACAACTTTTGGCTCCCATTTTGATTGATGAAGTTCACAGGGTTGTCTTTGCTATGGGAGCCTACAAGACATCGGGCCCGAATGGTTTCCTCCCGACGTTCTTCTAGGACTTTTGGGACATTGTTAGTTACGATGTCACCAAAGCTATTCAAGTTTTCTTCAAAACGGGGAGACTGCTGAAAAAGATCAACAACACCTTCATTGTCCTCATCCCCAAGACCACTACTCCTAGCTACTTGAAGGAGTATCGGCCCATAAGCCTCTGCAATACCATTTATAAAATTCTCTCCAAGGCCCTTATGAATAGGATTAAACCCTTCCTAGAAAAATTTATCAGTCTGTCCCAGAAAGGCTTCATCCCAGGACGCCAAATTTTGGATGTTGCCATTGCAACTCATGAGATAATCCACTCCATGGATAGGAGCAAATTGCCAGGTATGGCCTTTAAACTTGATATATCAAAAGCTTATGATAAGTTTAATTGGGAGTTTCTTTTCAAAGTGCTTCTAAAACTGGGATTTAACCAAAAAATGGTGAATATGATTCGAGAATGTGTGACCATGGTTCAATTCTCAGTATTGATTAATGGGACTCTTAGGGGATGCTTCAAAGCTGAGAAAGGTATTCAGCAGGGAGATCCTTTATCCCCTTATCTGTTTATCATGATAGCTGAAGTCTTAAACAGAAATGTGACCCATCTGGTCACCAATGGTAGGCTCCAAGGATTCAAAGCGGCCTCCACGCTCCCCCCTCTAATATGCAACAGTTTGTAGATGACACTTTCCTTTTTGGTAGGACTTCTGTCATGGAGGCTAAAGGATGGAAGATCCTACTAGCGGACTACGCCAAGGCGTCAAGACAATGCATCAACTATGAGAAGAGTAATCTCTACTTCTTCAACACTCCAAATGACCTCCAACTCAAAATTCTCTCCATCCTTGGATGCAAAGTGGCAACTCTCTCGAGGACCTACTTGGGTCTCCCCCTCACGGTCAAGGAAGTCACCCCCACCTTCTGGAACTCTATCTTGGAACGAATGCAAAAAAAACTTGCGGGATGGAAAGGGAAATTCCTTAGTAGTGCGGGGAAGCTCCAGCTTATCGCAGCCTCCCTACAGGGGATTCTGGTGTACTTCCTCTCCATGTTAAAAATATCAGGGACCATGGGAGAAAAACTTGGAAAAATCCAAAGAAACTCTTTATGGACTGGCTTAGAGGGAAAAAAACGCCTTGCTCTGGTCAATTGGGATACTGTGTGTCTACCCAAATCTCTGGGAGGTTTGGGCATACGAAAGATTAATGCCCTCAATAAGGCACTAATTGCCAAGATTGGATGGAACCTGGCTAAAGGTGAGGCGGACTGGTGCAACATCATCAAAGCTAAGTACTTGGACCGGGAACATCTTTTATAATTTGAATACAACTGACCTTCCCCAAGGTTCCAAGTTGTGGAACAACATCCTGAAGAGCAGAGTGATGGTTAAAGAAGGTCTGAAGTGGCAGTTGGGAGATGGTAAAAAGGTGAGATTCTAGGAGGATTTTTGGATAGAGAACGGGCCTTTGGTCAACACTCGCTTCCATCAAATCATGGATCGCCTTAAAGGTATCCTGGGGGATTATGCTGTGGATTATTTGGTCCCAGGAAGGGGATGGAAGGACATTGTTCTCATCTGCAGCAATAGACCTAATCCGGTCCCCCTAGCTCAGGATTTGCAACTCATATTGTCAAAAACCAAAATCCCCCTGGCTTCGAATGAAGATAGCTTCATCTGGAAGGAGACACAATCGGGCTATTTCTCGGTCAAGTCTGCTTACAATCAGCTCCTTAAGTACCCTATGGACGCATAATGCTGGAAGAAAGTCTGGAACCCTCAGGTAATCCCTAAAATTAATTTCTTCTAGTGGGCCCTCATGCATGGTAAAACCCTCACGCTTGATAACCTGAAAAAGAGGGGATTCCATCTCCCCAATAGATGCAGTTTGTGTAAAGTTGATGAGGAATCTATTGACCACCTTTTTGTTCTCTGTCCCTTTGCGGCTCATATTTGGTCTATTACTATTCAGAAATGCGGTCTCTGTTGGGTCTTCCAGAAGAATATAAAAAAATTTGCTTTTGATTGGAGCCCCCCTCCCATCATCCCCTCATCATTCAACTTTGGAAATAAATTCCACCGCACATCTGCTGGGCCTTGTGGAAAGAAAGAAATAACAGAATTTTCAGAGACACTGAGACCCCCCCGGACTCTGTGGCTCACATTTGCTTTAAGATGATTACTGAAAATTTAGAAGTTACAAAATGGAAAATCCCCCCTATCCTCCCGATGAGGCGGACAATAAGATCGTTGTTTGCTGGAAGCTCCCCTTGGCTTTGATCGCTTCAACAACAACACCAAGAAAAAGAGACGGATGACTAGATGGTCAACCCCAGGCTTCACTGGTTTAAACTAAATTTTGATGGCTCTGCTCAATGCAACTGTCAGGCAAGTGGTGGAGTCATCAGCGATCATCTAGGGAACATGGTTGTAGCCTATGTTGGCAAGCTAAGGGATAATACAGTCACTCAAGATGAAGGAATGGCCCTCCTTTGGGGTCTGAAAATGGCTAACTCCATAGGAATAAAACACCTTGAAATCGAAGGAGATTCTCAAATCATTATTGATTCTACCAAAGGAAACACTTTAGCGGGATGGAGAGTGGAACCTATTCTGAGGGACATCCGGTGCTTTCTAGTCAAAATGGAGGACTTCACTATATGCCACATCTTCAGAGAAGGAAATAGAGCCGCCGATTCCATGGCGGCTGAAGGAAGGCTGCAGAATGGCTTACGATGCTGGAGGGACCCCAATCTGCTGCCAATCACCATTAAGGAAATCTTGGAAAAGGAAAAGGCCTTTATCTAGGAAAGGACTGTCCCATTCGCTCAATGATGAAGGAAACCTTTTTGCAATTTTTAAATTGGCACGGAGATCCCGCCAATTTCTACCCTAGATGGCCACGTATCAAGGGCAGGCTGAGTCACCACTACCACATGGGATGGATTTATGATGAAAGTACTGACATCGGGAATGATTACCCTCTAATTATTACCTGGATGGAGCCAACTGGTGACGGTAAAGGCGGCGTTGGGGATCTATCAACTCACATTGGCCCAAGTGAAGGCTCGCACGTTCTGAGTAGATCTCTGGCCATTGATATCTACGGGATCTTAAGGGATAATAATCACTTTGATTATTATGATTGTTTATTTCAAGTCCGACACACTTTTCTCAACCATTCCATCTTGAGTTTGCTTCGGCTCTGTGTTCTGGTTTTTTGTCATTCTCAAACTGTGAAACTGGAGGATTCAAGAATGGGGGGGGACAGGCTCAGACTGGAACCCAACAAAGTGGATGAGTTCAAAGCCAAACCAGTGGCCTGGTTTGTGTGCACTGAAAGCGATATTGACAAATTCATGGAAAATATGAAGGGCAACGACAAGAGACTCTCCAAACAATTCGTGACTTCCTGGGAGGATAGAAGGGTGACCATGGGGGAAATCTCTTTCAAAATCAATGAAGAGGTCATTGCTCAAGCGACGGGCCTTTCTATGGAGGGCAGAAAATGGAAAAAGTTGAGCTGCATTGCGGATTCTACCAGCCTCAACCAATTTTTCTGCCAAGGCGAGAACCCTATCAAGAGGGCTGGAGGATTTAATAGGGAGGAGCTTCCTCACCCGTGGGATGAAGTTTTCTACATTGTGATGAAGTATTTTACACTAGAGGGCAGGTATAGCATTTTCTACTACTACCATCTCCTTTTCTTGAACCATTTGAGGAACAAAGACCTCATTTACATTATGTTCTTTTTACTGCATTCGATGGATGCTAACATTAAAGATATAGCCAAAGCTAAGAAGAAAGGGAAAGATTTTCCCATCCTGCATCAGGGCCTTATGCTCTGCCTGTATAACTTTCACCTCGCCCTCTGCCCGCCCTGTTCCATTTCTGTGCAGAATGTCAGCCCCTCGACCCAACCTCTGGCCATTAATGATTCAAGCCCTCGGTACCCAGAATTTGGATCCTCTAGCAAGAAAATCAAGAATCACTCCCTGGAGGAGGTCAGAACCCCTAAAAGAGTCAAAATCCAAGAGATTGACTCTGATTTGGACATTATTGAAGAAGCCAACACCCCCCGCCGCTCTAGCAGATTGGCCTCTAAACCCTCGGAGAAATCCCTAAGAGACCCCTCCTCCTCGCATGACACAGGCAACTCCATTCTGAATGTCAAAATGCTCTTGACCCAACACAAATAGACCCCCCATTCTATGAGATCCACCAGGATTTCTGAAAGCCCCATCTCCTCTATGAATCCAGAGCCAACCAATTTCCTATCCTCGACCTTCAGGATTGAAAAAATGCTGGTTGTTGAAGAGGCTAGTAGCATGAAGGAAGAAGATCCCAACCTGGCTGAGCTTGAGAAAAAGATAGAGGCCCTCTCTGACAAGGTGCAGGTGATTACTAGCAGACTGGAGGCGACAGAGTCCAAGATGCACGATGTGTCCAAGTTCGCGTTGAATGTCATGAGATGCTCAGCTACTATGTTGTGCCTGTTGCATGATACCATGACCAAAGGGAAAGTTAAGGAGGACGACGACTGCAAAGGCATGTTCAAGTTCCTCGCGAAGGAATGGGCTAGAAAGCTGCTCCCTAAGAAGAGCCAAGGGAAAAATAAATAACTATCTGCATGTGGAGGCATTTTTTGTCTATGTTGTGTAGTTGCAGGCTGGATAAGCCCAGTTTAGGCTTATGTTTATATTTTGTTGTTTATAGCCCTGCGTGTCATATGAATTATACTCTGACTGGTAGTTTTTTATCGCTAATAAAATCTCGTAGTATGGTTTTTGTTTATGATAGAGGTAAAAGGCTGCTACTTTGCTGATTTTATGCGAACAATGGTCCTGCCACTGTTCTCTTAATTGTACCTATGGGTCAGCCCCCTCGTTTTTGGCTGCTTTTATTATAAAAAACAATTAAATATTAAAATTGAATGAAATAGAGAATAAATCAATTTTTCTTGATTTTATCTTAATTTTAGTTCAATTTCCTTTAAAAGTGAGAAAAGCATCCAATCACATCAATTCACCTGGATTGTGCTTTCTCTTGGAAAATCTTGACTGCTCATCATCATTTGATCTCAGCTGTTGGTTTCTTTCTGAATTCTATAAATTCGGGCTCTCATCTCTCATTCAAGGATCCTGGAGAATATATTGTTATTATGTTGTTTTTGCTCTAGGTTCATTGAGAATTTGCATTGAGATATTGCATATTAGTTATTTCATATTGTTTAAATCATTTAGCTTAAATATTCATATATTTTTTAAATCATGTTAGATTAATCTTGTATTTCTAGCTTACATCTTGCATCCATTTAGCTCATATTCATGCTCGTATAGATTTAAAAATCCTTCGTTTAGGTGTTGTCTAGTCACTGGATAGCTTAGCAATTTGAGAGCAATCTAAACTTGTATCTACTAGAAGACAATATGTCACTTTGTAATGGTTTATTATTTATTGATTATTGATTAACTAACCCATGCAAATAATGACTTAATTGAAGTGTTGTGTATTACAACTTGTAGATACAGGTCCACTTTACGCACACACATGAATAAGATCAGGAATATCATTAGATTTGTCTTGTATACTCTTGAAAGAAGTTCTGACTTGCTTACCCATTTGACATTCCTTACATACCGGATTATGAGGCTTCACAATCTTAGGTATATCTCTAACTACCTTAGTTGAATTGATCTTTACAATGTAATCAAAATTCACACGACACAACCTCTTATGTCATAGCCAACTCTCATCAATATGTGAAATCAAACATGTCTTCTCACCGGAGTTCAAATGAAAGATGTTACCTCTAGTTTGAGTATCGGTTGCAATCTCTAATCCAGATTTGTTGATGATTTTACATTTTCCATCCTTGAATTGTAATTGAAATCCCTTATCCACCAACTATCCTACACTCAAAAGATTATGCCTTAAACCTTCTACATAATAAACATTATCAGTGTTATGCTTACCATCCAATGATATAGTTCCTCTTCCTCTGATCATGCATGCTTTGCCATCTCCAAATCTGACCAGACCACCATCAAATTCTTGCAAAGATAGAAACTTCCTTCTATCTCCAGTCATATGATGTGAACAACCACTATCTATTACCCATTCATCCTTGTCTTCAACTTTAGCAGCAAGGGCCTTCTCTTCATTTTGAATGACAGGTTCCAGAGCATCTTCCTTGATAGCTAAGAATACCCATTCCTTTCCATTGTCGGATCCACTAGCTGAATCTTTTATCGGTTCATCATCAGATTCATCAGTTACACCTTCCTCATCAACATAGTAGCATGATTTGTCTTTGTTCCTCCTGTACTTATGCTTAACTAATATTCATGGTTAGACTTGAAACATCTTCTATCTTTTTCTTCAGATCTTGAATCCCTCTCAGGACATCTAGATGCAAAATGACCTATCTTATTACATGCAAAACATTTGAAAGGTGATTTTCTTTCATACTTACTTCCTGTCGGACCTTTAGGTACCCTTCTAGCAAATAGGGCTTCAAGTTCTTCAAGCTCTTCATCTTCTTTCTTCATATCCTCCAGTTCCTTCGCATATAATGCTTTCCAATCACTCTTGCTAGTTGATGATGTAGATGCATTGAAAGTAGATTCAGTCTTTGTAGCTCCTTGAGGACAAAATTCTTTAAGCTCAAAAGTAGATAACTTTCCAACCAAAATATCCCTATTGACAAAAGAGTTAGACATTGTTCCCAACTCATTGATTGTAGTAGCCTTCATCTTGTAAGCTAGTGGAAAAGCTCTCAATACTTTAGAAACAATCTCATCTTCGCTCAGTGATCCACCGCAACATTATCCCATATAGCTTTTGCCAAAGTTGAGGTGAAACAGTAGGGTTACAAGATGAGACTCTGATCAAGTTTAGCAATTTTAACAGTAGGGTCACCTTCATTCAGAGTCTCCAACTTATCCCATATAGCTTTTGCAGATGATTTGTCCATTAATCCCATTACTTGTTGATTGGAAAGGGCGCTCAAAAAGGCTTCTCTAGCTCTACAGTCATTTTCAATGTTCTTATCCAGGTTTGTCAGAGGAGGATTGCTAGATGCTAGATCATAAGGAGTATAGCCTTTCTTAGTGATCTCCCAAATCTCTTTGCCAAGACATCTCAGATGAGTCTCCATCGAAAGCTTCCATACTCTGTAATTTATTCCATCAAGCCTAGGGTTGTCCTTCTAGTAAGCAATTGAAGTTGAATGATTACTCACCACAGGATCTTCCTCAAGCAGTTAAGCTTATGCAGAGAGGACCAAGCTCTGATACCAATTGTTAGGATAATCGGTGGACAAATGAGAGCGGCGGGGGGGGGGGGGGGGGGTGAATCAGTTGTCAATGGATTATGAAACTTTAAGCACACAAAACCTTTTACCAGAATGCATAAACCAAATATCGGAATAACAGATATCAATTAAGCACAAACATAAATCATAAACCAAATACCATGGATCCACAACACATAAGACCAAGATTTGTTCGTGGAAAACCTGGAAAAGGGAAAAACACGGTGGGAAACCCTACCCACAGTCAGATGATACTTCTACAGTAAGTATGTGATTAAAATAAGGGGCTTACACATGTAGGAAGGCCAATAGCTTAGAGCGCAGTTCCGGTTAAGCTCAATGTCAGAGGTCTTAAACCTCTTACACAAACCCAATTCGATCACCTATGATCGACCCAAACCTCTGCATATGATTACAACTTTATTCGCACACATATAATCCCATAGCCCATGACCGATGATCTACAAATAAATCTTACATCATATTTATACAAACTTGGGACCTAAACAATTAGGTCAATCATCTAAAAAATAATATAATAAATCCATTACATAAACCCACAAACCAATGATAATCCAAGTTGGCCTAAGACAGAAACAACATTAACCAAACAATAAATCCAACCGATAACGTATCAGGAGCATCCACCAACACGTTACACAAACCGATCCATAACCTAACAGAATAGTGTCAGACCTAAAATAGGTCGCCATAAGCCAAATGCAACACCACCGATCAACTGGAACACGAACATGATAACCATCAACATCTTGAGAACCTTTTAGAAGCAGCACCAACACCACTTATCGAATCCATCAAAAGATCTTCAACAAAGATCTACCGGTAAAACCTTTACTAGTAACCAAAAGGCTTACTAGAACATATGATAGCTTCTGGATCACCAAATCCTGAACCAACTGAATGTGACCCGCACATGAATGATCAAACCAAACCAATTTCACCAAATTGAACATACCAGAGAATACTGGAGATTATCTCTAGATCAACATCACAATCCAACCACTCTACCGGAACTCGGTAGACAACAAACAAGCTAGTGTTGACATCAATGATAAACATCAATGCAACACATAATCAATTCCTCCAAATTGCCAACATTATTGAATGACAACAATGTCAGTGATGATAGTTGAACACCGACTAGGTACATTGGTGCTCTAATGAGAAGGTTGTAATATTAAAATAAAAGTGATTTCTATTATCCCACATTTCCTATGAATAAATAGAAGTTTTGAGAGCTCTTTCAACATGCTTGATTGGATAATTTGTGAGTATATTGCTGGGGTAATTTCTCAAGGGTTTGTGAGGACAAAATCCCTCATGAATGACATTCTCTTTGTTGTTGCAAGATACAGTCAGGAGGATTATTGAGTGTTTTCATTCAGGAAACACAGTTGGGATTCATTGTTGGGTTGATATCTACAGTAGGTTTCTAAGCATTAGGGAATATTTTGGAGAAGATTATAAGAGCAGATTTGAGGACTTTGATGGTAGCCAATAAATATATAATTTTTCTTTTCTATAGTACCGGGCTACAAATACTATTGCTATAGTGTTGCTGCTACAATACTTTGTTACATTACTTCACTACAGTGACACTACTGTAGTAACTTGCTACAATGATTTTGCAGATTTCAATTCAAAATTATATTTATGTATTTCCGGATGAATATTTTGGGGTATGTGATTCCAACTTGTTGATGTATTCAGGTTTGAAGAGACATTTATATATTCCAATTTGAATCGATTTAAAAGAATAAGTTATGTTCCTATGTTTTCTTTGTTATCTACTGTTGTTGTATTTATCTTTCTTTGAAAGGAAAAGAAAAACATTGCACAATACCATAAACTTTTGAAACAGAAAAAACAAACTCAGAAATCAGCCCTAAAAATGAATGCATACCAAGTGTTTGACAAAATGTCAAACCGCACAATCTAAAAAAAAACAAGTGTAGGAAGGACAAGGGTCCTTACACATATCAACATTCACAACACCCTAACTAGATATGCACCCAAGGATTGCATTGTAACTATGCCAAGAGAGATACAACCCTCAAAGCCTAGTTTACTCTTTGTAGTTCACTCTTGAACCAAGGGAAATAACATAGTCAAGAAAAAACCCTTATGCATAGGCTAATGGAGCATACCACCTAGCAAACACAACAACATCTTGGGGTTTAGAAGGCCTAATTTACCATTCGTATATGTCATTAATAAGTTTTCAAGCACCCTAAATATATCTAACTATTTAATATTGATCACCCTTATCATCTACTTAAAGAACCCCTTGATTTTGCCCTTCAAATTACAGTCATAAATCATGTCCATGTGAATCCCTAATTGAGTACTCCATGGTTGTATCTAGAGATACAAATACAAGTAGACCAATAAAAGAATCCACTCTCACTTGACAATAGGTTGAACACCAAAGCACTCAACTTAGTCATGGGATGTTTAGGAATAGAGCTTCATTACTCAAAATTACCATCATTCACCAATTCACTTGAACCTAAGATTTGCTTAATCATATGCAATGGTAATAAATTTGGAAGCATGACGATAGCCTCAAGAGGACAATTTGATATTGTTCTCTTCTAAAAGGGTCCCTTTAAAAATGTGGTATATTGTGTTAAATCTGTTAGGATTCCCAAAGATACTGAGAGGGGGGGGGGGGGGGGGGTGAATCGGTATCTGACCGGTTAGATGATTTTCTTAACTTATAACATGAAAAGCATATTAAAACTATGTATCGGTAAACCAAAAATAATGCAGTAAGTAAGAATAGCAACCACAACATAAGAGACACACCATAACACAATATTTTAACGAGGAAACCCGGTGTGGGAAAACCTCGGTGGGATTTGTGATCCATAATATTCGCTTACTGGCCAACAAGGGAATATTACTGTTTACAATAGGGGCCTGCACATTCAGGAAGGCCAAGTGCCTAGAGCTCACTGCTCAATTACAAAAGAAGTCACACTGACCTACAAAATTGGATTATACAAATCCAATGTCTTGTACTGCTTTAGATCATTATCTTCTATGCTAGATTCAGTACTGGTTTAAGTTCTGCAATATACATAAACCCTTAGCCTAATAGTTCGCACATTAGGTCTGCTATATTCTTTTCATACTTCACACTCTAAATGATCTACAATCATCTCATACATATATGAGTCATATTACAATCCGCCATGTTGGCTTACAAAAGATTTTATAATTAATTACAAAATACATTTACACAATTCTTGTCGGTCATGGTGCTGGTAATCTTCTTTTTTGGTGCCGATGTAGAGTTTGCTGGTGTCGGTGCCTGTGCTTGCCTGTCGGTATCACATGATTGTAAGGTTGCAATTAATGACAATACCTTCAATCACCTACAATTTCTCATTGGAGTGTGCATTTGCCAACAATCTCCCCCTTTAGCATTGATGACAACACTCATGAGAAAAATAAAAAAGGTGTCCAAAATGATGTCCAAAAACAATATGCCAAAATTTGTCTTACCAAAACTGTGTGCCCAAAAATGTATGCTCCCCCTAAGCTGATGATGTCTTGTTCTGATTATTTTTCTCATCTCACTACTCCCCCTTTGACATCAATGACAAAGGTTGTCATTGGTCCCAAACTAGATTACATCATTTCTTTAAGAAAAGAAATATCTGAGGTTTTGGTTCCCAGACTCAAAACATCGGAAGAGAAAATGCATATACTCACCGTACAGTTTAGAGAACACAAGAGGCATTACAGGACAACAAAAGATTTAGCGGCAGTTTAAATTTGGTTTTGGCAAATATTTTCCAGATTGTAACCCATCAGTTACAAAAATCTAGGCAGGAATCACACTCCAGTGACAACGAATGACAACCTTTGTCATTGATGTCAAAGGGGGAGTAGTGAGATGAGAAAAATAATCAAAACATGACATCATCAGCTCAGGGGGAGCATACATTTTTGGGCAGACACTTTTGGTAAGACAAATTTTGGCAGATTCTTTTTGGACACCTTTTTGATTTTTCTCATGAGTGTTGCCATCAATGCCAAAGGGGGAGATTGTTGGCAAATGCACACTCCAATGAGAAATTGTAGATGATTGAAGGTATTGTCATTGATGGCAACCTTACAATCATGTGATACCGGTAGGCAAGCACAGGCACCGACACCGACAAACTCTACACCGACAGATCATCGACACCAAAAAAGAAGATTACCAGCACCATGGCCGACCGAAATTTTGTGTAAATGTATTTTGTAATTAATTGTAAAATCTTTTGTAAGACGACATGGCGGATTGTAATATAACTCATATATGTATGAGATCATTGTAGATCATTTAGAGTGCGAAGTATGAAAAGAATATAGCTGACTTAATGTGCGAACTATTAGGCTAAGGGTTTATGTATATTGCAGAACTTAAACCGGTACTGAATCTGGCATAGAAGATGTTGATCTGAAGCAGTACAAGACATTGGATTTGTATAATCCAATTTTGTAAGTCAGTGTGACTTCTTTTGTAATTGAGCAGTGAGCTCTGGGCACTTGGCCTTCCTGCATGTGCAGGCCCCTATTGTAAGTAGTAATATTCCATTATTGGTCAGTAAGCGAATATTGTGGGTCACAAATCCCACCGAGGTTTTTCCCACACCGGGTTTCCTCATTAAATTATTGTGTTATGGTGTGTCTCTTATCTTGTGGTTGCTATTCTTATTTATTGCATTATTTTTGGTTTACCGATACACAGTTTTAATAAGCTTTTCATGTCATAAGTTAAGAAAATCATCTAACCAGTCAGATATTGATTCACCCCCCCCCCCCTCTCAGTATCTTTGGGAATCCTAACAAATAATCCAATGTCTTGTACTGCTTCAGATCAACATCTTCTATGCCAGATTCAGTACCGGTTTAAGTTTTACAATATACATAAACCCTTAGCCTAATAGTTTGCACATTAGGTTTGCTATATTCTTTTTATACTTCACACTCTAAATGATCTACAATGATCTCATACATATATGAGTCATATTACAATCCGCCATGTCGGCTTACAAAATATTTTACAATTAATTACAAAATACATTTGCACAAAATTCTTGTCGGCCATGGTGCTGGTAATCTTCATTTTTGGTGCCGGTGATCTATATGCCGGTGTAGAGTTTGGCGGTGCCGATGCCTGTGCTTGCCTGCCAGTATCACATGATTGTAAGGTTGCCATCAATGAAAATATCTTCAATCACCTACAATTTCTCATTGGAGTGTGCATTTGTTAACAAAATCAAAGAGAAAAAAGGAAGAGCCAAGAACAAAACAAAAAGAAATAGATAGGATTCATCTATAATTTGCATGCAATAGAGTTGTTTTTTTCTTCTATTATCATCAACAAAAAGTTAAAAGTACCTGAAACTATTACAACTGGGTGGCATGGGTTAGCATAGATCAATATGCACTAGCTATAAAGATTGGTTTGCATGATGCTCACTAGGATAGAAGGGTGCTTGATGTTGTTTACCAATAAGACAACTGGAATAAATAGAACTCCACTTCTCAAGCGAGGGAAGCCATTTTATCATGCTTTTTCTGACTAATTCTAAAAAAATATCTAGTGCTTAAGTGATTGAATTGGGGATGTCATAACATAACAAGATCAATATTATTAGTCACCAAAACTTAATTATTGTCAATTATATCACAAACAAGGCATAACGTTTTATCATCATTTTTTGTTAAATTCAATCCTTAAGTTGTGATCTAGAAATTGATTGACAAACAAGATATTCTTGGTAGTCCTAGCACATATAAGAATTCAGTGACCCCACAATGATGTATACCAAACTCTAAAGAGATTTCACCAATACCTTGTATATCATAGGTTGTATCATCTCCAAGGGAAGCTTTACCATGATGTGATTTTAGTGTGAAAAATGACTCCTTTTGTCCAATCACGTGCTCGGTAGCACCTAAGTTCACACATCAATTAAAATTTGATTGTGAACTATATCCTGAAGTGTGGGTTGAAAACATGCATTCCTCTTTTGGAGAGTCTTCTTCTTGAACAACATTGTCATGTTACTTTTGTTTGTTCTTCTCATCCCATCATGTATCACCGCTTTGAAATGAATTATTTTGATGTGATTTGTTGTTGGATATCCTTCAACCAAGGAGTTGTACCATAAATTTTTCACATCACACCTAATCCTTTCACAAATTAGACACTTCTTTTGAGATCGAGATGAATTATGAGATTTGGGAGATCCACCAAATCACTTATTGAGATTCTTACCTTTATGTTGTGTTGTCATTTCATGATCCTCCTTACTAGGTTCTTGGATTTGTAACTCTTCTTTCTAAAATAGACTCATTATTGTCAAAATTAGGCATCTATTATGTGACATTCAAAGTTTTCACAAACACTTTGTATTTGGAAGACAATACTCACAAAACAATGGGCACTACAATATCATCCTCAACTATTTCACCTGATACTTGTAGGGAAGCTCTCAAATAAAAAATCCTTATGAGAAAGTATTCCAATTATTCTCCATTCTTCATCTTCAGGCTATGTAGTCAACTCTTCAAATCTAAGATCTAATTGTGATTCTTCACCTTATATACTATCTTGAGATTTTACCATGCATCTTTGGTTATGGACTCATCTAAGATAAAGGATTGAAATTCATTAGACACATCAAACATGATCATTAATTTTAGCCGTTCTATTGGCTTGATCAAATTTCCTTTGCACGTCAACATCATTTTTAGGTCACATAGTGGTACCACTATCCGCATGTCAAACTTCATAAAAATTAAGTTGAATCTTGAGTTTGGTATTCCTTATGAAATAATTATTGTTACACAACAAGGAATCTAGAAGATGAAATTTAAGAGAATTGCTTGCCATTTTGTTATCAAAATAAAATATTGCTTTATCCTATTTCTTGTCACTTAGATCAACATTTTTACATAGAGGAGAGGATACTAAAGAAAAAAAAAACATGTTTAAGAGAATTTGAGTCATACAAATTATTTTCAAAACATCATCTTCAAACCATGCTAAGTTCAAGAACGGTTATACAATAGTTCATGTCAAAAGGTCTTTTAGTCTAGTTTTCAAATAAAACTACGGGCTCTAAATTTTGTGATCTACTTCCACTATTAATCAAGATATAATTAGCATAATATGATATTGTGTTGTAAACTAAAACCTAACATATACTAAATGAAAAACCAGTTTAGCGTCTACCCAATATAATATTGCATTTGTACTGACACAGACCACAAATAGATTAGATTAGAATAGGCCTTAAATTTCTTCTTGAGGTCTTTAGCCTTGAACTTAAACAAAAAACACAAGCTCAATGTCCATGGATATTGTCTCATACAATATTTTTGACAAGAAAAATTTCTACATTCTGGTAGGATGTGTTGATCTACCTTTTGGATTTCTCTAGGGGTTGGGGTATCACAGATTTCAAAGCCTAATTAATTGAATAAATCATATTCATGCATAATCCATTATGCTCAGTCATCCTCCAAGTGAGTGCTAATGGTATTCACTCACAAAATTTTGTATGTGATAGTAATGGTGGCTTTGCATTTGCTACGATCTCATCAAACAAGAGTGATGGAAATCTTGTTGATAATAATATAAAAGAGCATGTGAAATAATTTTTTTTATCATTGTCTATTGCTATCCTCCAAAAATGCCTCAACCCTTATAAATGACACATAATAAAATTCAATTATAGGCACAACAACACAAAGAATCACCTCCTCTTCAATCCCACATGCAACTCATCTTACTCAACACACACAATAAAATTAATAGTTTCTTTGAATGGGTGATCATAATATATATCCCTAAAGGAGTAAGGGCAACACCTCATGGAAGATGCAGATCCTTGCATTAGAATTAAAGGCTTCTTGGTATAAAAGAGTATGAAGGCATACAAATCTATTGCATTTTGAAGTGGAGGAAACACTTTTGATTTGTGTGCACATCTGACATATAGTAGCTTATTGGTAGGATACTTTGATACATAAGTTCAATCTTAGTTGTAGGGGAAGATTATTGGGCTTACAAAGAACTCTGAGTGTATACTACTTCGTCACTACATCATTTACTACAATACAAGCCTATAACTCCACTAAGATGCCATGATTTGTTCCATGCCAAAATTTTTGTAGTTGCATCTAGCCTTCATGATTAGCTATCTCCCAAAATGATTTCCCTTAGATCTCATGTGCTCTAGTACCACATCGAAGAAATTGACACCAACGCTCTCTCAAATTTCATGTAAATAGAAACATCAAATATATAGGTGATGAATGGTGATTTATGTTCTTTAAAATAGCGCTCACAAGTTCAACCATCAAACCAAGTATTCAACCATATCCTAATTATACAATAACAAATCTTAAAAAAATTAAATCAAACCATATGGGTAAATGATGGAATATCCAACATTTTCTCAGGATTGTGAAATCTTTGATATAGTTTTGAATGCAATTCTAGCTAATATGGATCATAAAATTAATATAATTTCTTTTAGGTCTTGGTAGAAAGATTGGAAGTGGGATCTAAACACCACCTCTTGAAATTGTAAACCCCGATGCATATATAACTGGTTCTCTCCCCACTTGCCCATGACTCTAACTTTAAACCAATGATGGCATTTGTAGTACCTAGTCTCAGTTTGACAACATAGATTCAATACCATCTGGTCAACTATTCTAAAACAATATTTGGTTTTGCCTAGTGTATTCTTTTCCAAGGCCTTTTATGGGCTTTGGGTTATCTCGTTTGGGTGTATATTGACCCCCATTCCTTTTTGTGAGCAATTAGTCTCTTAAGCATCTCTTTTGGTTTTGTCTCGGAGCCTAAAAAACTTTGGACCTATATTTATATTTTTTAAAGCCCTTCAAACCAGAGCCTTTCTCATGGCACATGGTCTTCTCAGGGGATTTTGCTTGCATCCCTCACAAGTTCAACTATATATGACATGCTTTCATGGTGGAGATTCTCATTAGTATATGGAAAGATAAAAACTTGACTGTATTTGCCAATTGTTTTATTGATCAACATATTTTACTTTCTCTAAAGCTGAGATTTACTCTGATGTCTTATCGTAGATCTAGGTGCAAGCTAATAAAGTTACATTGGAAGTTTCTCACTTATAGGTGCTCCTTGACCATTAGAGTAATGTCCCATGTGTTATGGCTAGAGTTCCCTTGTCTTCCTCCTCCTCTAGGGGTTGCTTGCCTTCTCACAAACATGGGTGTGGGTAGAGTCTTTTTGTTTGAGGTAATCAAGAAACTTGCTCTCAAGATCCTCCCTCGATTAAAAGAAAGAACCGTAGACAATGAGTTGGTCACAACTTGCTCGTTAGCACTTTGCCTCCTCGCCACCTATGCGAGTGAACTCTGAGTGGTCTATTGGTAGTGCTTCTCAAGTTTAATTTAAGCAAGTTTCCTTGACTAACTCTTGCTATTTTTCCAGCCTTAGCTACTCAAAAAGAAGGAGAAAAAAATGATGACGAATGAGACCCTCTTTGCAAAGATTTTGAACCCTATTGATATATTAAAAAAACTAGATGACTAAGACTCTCCTCCTCCCCTTCTACTACTATATTTCTACCCAACAATTTAATTAATATTTGTGTTTTATGATTTGAATGTTAGTACGTGTGAACTCTTGAAATATGACTTTATATCACCCAGTTTTCTTTGAATATATATATTATTATTTCTTATAAATTGTAAATTAAACATCTATTCACTAAAAATAAACGTATTGCCTAGCCGTCCTATTGAAAGCACTAATTAGACTTAAATCTGTAAAAAATCAGCTGAAACTAAAAAAGGCTTTAGGAAAACGCCCGATCACAGGGAGGAGGAAACAACCAAATCATCTAAAATTTGCAATGCAGGCCTTTTCTTCATTCTCTCTTAGCCTAAATATTCCCAAATACAATACTCCAGGTCTTCATTCAAAGCCCCTACCACGTAAATTGCCATGGCATCAATCGGCTGCAGAAAGTAAGTTGTATGCTTCTTTTCATATATTTTACTCGCACCTATATTTCTTGTCCAGTTCAATAGCTTTTTATAAATTGGCATCTGTATTTTATCAATCTTGTTATTTAAACATTGCACCTGTCCTGTAAATTGAGCTCCCTGAATAACCCATTTCATTTTATCAACATGTCTTGCTGAGGGTTCATCTCCAATGGTCAGTTGCTTTACCATCATTAGAATTATTTATTACAATCCACCTAGAGAAGCAATCCAATCAATTTCTTTTGTATTTATTTTTTTCAATTGTATAATTGATCTGTTTGTAATACATGCATCAGCTAGGACTTGAATCTAGTACCTTCTATCAACACTGCTAGGAACTGTAACACTGGGCAACCGGCCCTTCACAGGCTCTCCGAAGTGTGAATTAAGCCTCCATCATGAAGGGAATATAAGAAGGGTGTGGTCTTTAAAATTAGAAACACGAACGTCACCCCTAGTTCAATTGCAAAGTGGTGAATAGGCCAGTTACATGGTTAGATTGTGAAGTCTAGAATTACGGTTACTGTTCTAGGCATCCTTGGTTTTTTGTCAGTTTAATGTTGTACTTGCACTTTAATGCTTAACAATAATAAGTTTAATCGTCGTTATAACGTTAGAAACAAAGTTGTATGTAGAACCGGGGTCTAGCAATAAGCTGGAGAGCTTAGGACTACAGTGACTCAGGTCAAAATTATGGCGGGCGTGGTCCCAATAGTGAAGTGGAGTGCAGACAACCATAATAACCCGGGTTCAATCTTTGATAGGCATGCTCTGCATAATTATGGAGTCTTCTTGGAATTTTTGTTATCTTTGTGTGTCTGGGTGGGATTAGGTACCCTCTTCAGTCTTCTAAGAATCTATCTAGTAAATAGAAACATCTGTTTGATAGAGCCCTAGCTTGGCTGCCAGCTTTTGTTTTAGCGGATTTGTTTCTAACATTTAATTTATTCGTTATGGGTTAACTCCTCTTCAGCGTTCAAAGAATCCATCTACGAATTAGAAGCATCTGTTGTGATTGGAAACCAAATCGAGCTGTTAGCTTGTATTCTATCTGTTGAGTCCGTAAGACTATTCATTGTGGGTTACACCTCTTCAGTGTTGAAATAGAAGCATATGTTTTGATAGAAGCCCAACACTTGCGGCTAGCTTGCATTCTAATGGAGTTCTTTGAAGGAGGATTTGTTATGGGTTTTTTCTCCGTAAACTTATGTTTCTTGGAAGTGTTATAGCTTAGTGTATGTTTTCAGGAGTAGGTTTGTGTATTTCAGTTTTCCCAATGTTTCAAGCTATCTTTGGGTGCTTGAGGGCTCTGCTTAGTCTCTATCTTACCTCTCGTAGCTTTAAAGTGCATTGCTACAGAAGACTACTAGAATCTTGACAGGACAGGCCACAATACGATCTTGATTTGGTCAAAAAGGTTGACGGCAGAAGGGGACTGATAGAAAATAGAAGGCCTTAATTTAAAGTTATAACATATTGTTGTAAACGTTTCTTGTAATAATCTTTCAAATAATCTCAAGAGGATATGTGGTTTTGCCATTCCATTTTCTGGTTTTTGTCTGAAAGTTGTATTTTGTTTCTTATTTAGGATAGAGTGCAATAACTGCCATCCATATCTTGGTTACTGTCAATTAGTGATGTACTCACACACTTGTTTTTGGTCATCAAAAGAAAATCTTTAAAAACTAAGAATCTAGATCGAGTGGATTGCTTACCCTCCTTTTCAATCCATGAAATATAAGCAGACATTTTGACAGGAGCCTACGTTGGTATTGTAACCAGCTTATTAGTAGGATAATTCATTATAGGCTGTTTCTTCTTAGAATTCATTTCCTTCGAAGTTCCCTATGTTTTAATTATTGTATTGGTACATAATAGTTTATCTGATGAGCCTGTGTTGCCCAAAAATATTGGCAGTAGGAAAGGAAGTATACGGGATGGACATCAGCATTGAAAGCGTCACAAAATTGAAAATCCTGAGTAGAGAGA
The DNA here is from genome assembly GCF_030272615.1 of Cryptomeria japonica. Lineage (NCBI taxonomy): Eukaryota > Viridiplantae > Streptophyta > Pinopsida > Cupressales > Cupressaceae > Cryptomeria > Cryptomeria japonica. The sequence continues at coordinate 155,021,356 of NC_081415.1, forward strand.
GACCTCCTTGGGGAATTGATGAACAACCTGCACATGAACAATGTGGCAAACCATTTGGGAGGATGGCCATTTGAAGAAAGAAGAGGATCAACCCCAACCAAGCAAGTAAGAACCAATCTTGATCATTGGTTCAAGAATAAATCATGACCAAGTAAATCAAAGGCAAGAAGGCTATATAAAGATAGAGAACATGTATGATTTTCACTCTACGTTTAATACCATGGCTAACACTAAACTGTAGTATCCTGCACACGCTGGCATATGAGTATATTTCTCACCTGAAGCATGCTTAGGGCTAGATAACCTTGCTAAGAACTATGCACTGCTAGCGCATAACAGAGATGCTTAAACATATGCAAACATGGGCAAAGACAGATAGGAAGAATTAAAGGTTCTATTCATTCAATCCTCGAGTCTGTCAGTACATTCTATGAACATTTTCTTGTCCTCTTGATCATTATACCTGTGGGGTTTTTAAAGGTACTTTCCCCCACTGCTGAAGACTCCGGCTGGCCTGTGCATGCAACACAAATCATATGGTTGCACATTGTAGTTGCAACAGAACTGGATGTATGTGTGAGAATCGTAAACTACCTAAGAACTACTACATAACTGCTTACTAGCTGTTGATGACTGTTACATAACTGCTTGGTAGTGCTAGTTAACTAACAGTACAAAGCAAACATGAGAAGAAGGCATCTTTGGTGCCAACATCCTGTTGGTGCAATACTGTGTTTGGTTGTCCAGAGTCCAAACATTAAAAATATGATACAAAACAACAGACCCGCAAAAAAGTTTACTGTACAAAAATTCTCCAAAAAATCATCAATTATCTAAAACATCTTATGAGGCAACAATGAAGGCAATATTGCCAACTGATGAGTGCAATACGAGGTTGATCTGCAAAGGTCTGCAAAGGAACTGGCATCAGCACTTATTTGCTTGATAGTCATCACATCATCATCAACAACCATACTATGCAATTTCATTGAAATTTGAAATTGTTGGCGCAATGTTGGCAAATGCTCGATGATTTGTTACAACTCTTAGCGCACTATTTTGTACCAACCCTGCTTGGTAGTGCTAGTTAACTAACAGTACAAAGCAAACATGAGAAGAAGGCATCTTTGGTGCCAACATCCTGTTGGTGCAATACTGTGTTTGGTTGTCCAGAGTCCAAACATTAAAAATATGATACAAAACAACAGACCCGCAAAAAAGTTTACTGTACAAAAATTCTCCAAAAAATCATCAATTATCTAAAACATCTTATGAGGCAACAATGAAGGCAATATTGCCAACTGATGAGTGCAATACGAGGTTGATCTGCAAAGGTCTGCAAAGGAACTGGCATCAGCACTTATTTGCTTGATAGTCATCACATCATCATCAACAACCATACTATGCAATTTCATTGAAATTTGAAATTGTTGGCGCAATGTTGGCAAATGCTCGATGATTTGTTACAACTCTTAGCGCACTATTTTGTACCAACCCTGCTTGGTAGTGCTAGTTAACTAACAGTACAAAGCAAACATGAGAAGAAGGCATCTTTGGTGCCAACATCCTGTTGGTGCAATACTGTGTTTGGTTGTCCAGAGTCCAAACATTAAAAATATGATACAAAACAACAGACCCGCAAAAAAGTTTACTGTACAAAAATTCTCCAAAAAATCATCAATTATCTAAAACATCTTATGAGGCAACAATGAAGGCAATATTGCCAACTGATGAGTGCAATACGAGGTTGATCTGCAAAGGTCTGCAAAGGAACTGGCATCAGCACTTATTTGCTTGATAGTCATCACATCATCATCAACAACCATACTATGCCATTTCATTGAAATTTGAAATTGTTGGCGCAATGTTGGCAAATGCTCGATGATTTGTTACAACTCTTAGCGCACTATTTTGTACCAACCCTGCTTGGTAGTGCTAGTTAACTAACAGTACAAAGCAAACATGAGAAGAAGGCATCTTTGGTGCCAACATCCTGTTGGTGCAATACTGTGTTTGGTTGTCCAGAGTCCAAACATTAAAAATATGATACAAAACAACAGACCCGCAAAAAAGTTTACTGTACAAAAATTCTCCAAAAAATCATCAATTATCTAAAACATCTTATGAGGCAACAATGAAGGCAATATTGCCAACTGATGAGTGCAATACGAGGTTGATCTGCAAAGGTCTGCAAAGGAACTGGCATCAGCACTTATTTGCTTGATAGTCATCACATCATCATCAACAACCATACTATGCCATTTCATTGAAATTTGAAATTGTTGGCGCAATGTTGGCAAATGCTCGATGATTTGTTACAACTCTTAGCGCACTATTTTGTACCAACCCAGTGAAAGGATCTTTGCATTTTGATGTGTTTCTCTCAATAACTGCTTCTAGATAATTTATCTTGTTAGTGGTGGTGGCAATATCAAATGCAGTCAGGTTTGCTCATTAAAAGTCCTGTTCCATCTGATCTAGTGCGACCTCTTCTGTAGCCAAGTACCCATCAATCCAAGCTTGTGGATTGAAGATCAATGCAAGTACTTGGTGGATTTTGGCCATATCTTTTTCCATGTCATCGCAGTTAAGTTTGATCATTCCCAAAATTGCCAATAGCTCATATCCAAGCATTGGAATATCTTCCTGTGGCACTATTTGTGCTGTAGTTTTTGTTGCGTGTTTAGCTGTAAACATTTTTTTATAAGATGTGCAGGAAATTGGAATTCCTCATCAATTAATACAGTAGCAGCCGAATTGGAGTTGTAACAAGCAAAGTACAGACCATTGCTTCCAGCTGGTCAACATGTTTAGTCAAGGTTTTAGTGGGATCCGTGGTTGTAGTGTCTAGCAAAAATAAATCTGTGCGGGTGGCCAAAATGACCTACTGAAGGGTATGTGGGTGGTTGACAGTATAAGTGATAGTTGCTTCAAGCTGAGCTTGCACTTCTTGTGCATTTTGTAATTCAGTATCTTTGATATGAATCTCTCTTTGAGGTCATTTACCTGCTCCTTGGACTCTTTCCACCTCTAAACTACTTGCTTTACTTTGCCCTACGTGTCTTTGAATTGATTGTTCTTCCGTGTAATAGCATGAGAGATTTGCACTAAACTGAGGCAGCTTCAAGTAAGCCACTGCAGCATCACATTTGTGGCCATTACCGAGAAGGTAGACAAACTGTCTTCAATCCACCTCTAAACTACTTGCTTTACTTTGCCCTTCGTGTCTTTAAATTGCTTGCTCCTCTGTGCAATAACATGAGAGACTTGTGCTAAACTCGGGCAGCTTCAAGTAAGCCACTGTAGCATCACATTTGTGGCCATCACGGACAAGGTAGCCAAGCTATATTCAATCATTGTGCAAGAATACAATACAATGCATGGTACGCCATTTTCTTGCTGTTGGATGTTGACTTCCTTAGTGTTGGTTGGCAGATCAAATTTCTCAGAATGAGCAAGCTGTGCTTCACAATAAACAAAAGAGAGGCCCTAATTCTGGAACTATTTTTAATAACAAATGAGGGCCCTTGGCTAGTATAAAGCATATGTGCTAGAGGGAGCTTGTTGGGGTAATACTGCCTCGAGGAATCAAAGGTTTCTATGGCCTTAGGTTGTATAGGGGAAGTTTGAACATCTACAACTCTTCCACATTGCTTAGTTTCAACTTCTTCAATCTCAAATGGATGTCACAATCTTCTTAAGGCATTTTTCCTCTTTGTAGTGCTCCATAAATTTCTGCCCAATTGGCCTCTTCAAGACCATCCTCGTCTTCTTTTTCAAATACATCTTCACGTACAACTATTTGTAGTTATATGACTTACACTTGCAACAAACTCACTCACAACCACAACCATCCTCTACATAGTTTGTAGACTTGGCAAGTCACCGAGCACTTGTAAGTTTTTCTTGCTGTGAGTTATCTTAGAAGAAATTTGTAATGTTTACTGATTTTTTCCAAGGATGCACTACATGCTTGAGGTAGACTCAAGAAAAAGATAGTAAGAAAAAAATGGATAAGGAGAGATCCAAGTCAAAAGGATGGTCTAAAATCCCCATTAAGACTAGAGTAAAATGTTGGAACTATGGGAAGTGGTGCAATGTTAAGAAGAAATGTAGAAATAGAATTAATTTTTGATGATTCTTCTATTGAAAATTCTTTTGATGATGAAAATGATCATTTGTTTATTTCTGCGACGATTCTTACTGATAACTTATTGGCTATGGCTTATTGATTTAGGTGCCTCATATTGCATTACTCCTCACATGGTGTGGTTCTTTTCTTATAGAGCATATAATGACTAAGTTACCGGTTGGGGTATGGGTACTGTTGTGACCTTTTTCATACATCGCCCCATTGAAGATGGGGACCCTCTCCTTTCCTTCTTTCTAGGGTTTTTGGTAGTGCCTGTGGCCTTCCACTTCAGTTCTGCTCGGTTCTGTCAAGTTTTGAACGGTTTGAGTCCCAGAGATTGAAAGTCAGTTTGTGCAAGCCAAGTGATAATAGAGTCCAAACACCGTCAAAGTGCCTAGAAAGGCTAAAGGACGAAGAACGCAATTGATTTGAACGAATTTGAACAACTTTCTATTTTTAGAAAGTTTTTTTTTTGCTTTTTCCTATTTTTTAGGAAGTTTCATTTTTGGCATTTTTAGCCCAATCCACGACATGGCTATTTTTAGAAAGTTTTCCCTATTTTTTAGGATGCCTGCTTTTTGCTTTTTCGGAGTGGGGACCTATGGTTTGCATTGGTACCACTGACCTACTTTGATCATGATCGAAATTTTCCAAGTGTTGACCTAAAAGATAAGTTCCTACATTTTAGGGGGTCATGACACTTCAAATGGTTTGCCTGAGTATGGATTTCAAATTTCAAGTCAATCTGGTTAAAATTGAAGAAATTGTGAAATTTTGAAGCTTTCCAAATATTTTCTAAGTTTGGCTAATCATGGATTGATGGTGAGTGTTATGGTAGGAAGCTGAAAAGTCCGCCATGAAGAATTGAGGTGATGCCTATGTCAAAGAAGTTCTAAAAAGTCCGCCCTATGGGATGATGGTGAATAGTTATGGCCAGCTCAAAACTCCGCCCTATCCATGGTGACATCAAAGCAAGTCTAAGGCAAGCAAAAGTCCGCCTTCTTGAACCAGCTCAAACTACGCCCTCCAAGCTGCCTAGGAAGCCAAAAGTCTGCCCTCTTCATGGTTGAGTTCCAAGTCTTGAAAAGTCCGCTCAAGCATGATGATGGAGATGCCTAAAAAGTCTGCCCTAGGAGGAAGGCATATGAAGTGAACATGAGAAACTCCGCCCTATGGAGAGAGATCAAAAGTCCGCCCAAGTTGTGGTATTCAAAATTCCGCCCTAGGGATGAAGTGAAAGGTGCTCAACATCAGAAAAATGCCATGTGTAGAGGTTAAAGTCCGCCCAAGGTGATAAACTCTTGAAACTCTGCCTTCAAAAAGGTCATGCAACTCCAAAGTCCGCCATGAAGAAGGAAGCTCAAAACTCCACCCATGAAGTATGATGAATAAAGTCGCCCTACTTTGCACCCAAGTTGGAGAAAGTCCACCTTGGTGATGGTCGTAAACTCCACCCAAGCAAGTGTTATAAGTCTCAAAGTCCACCTTAGAAGACATGAAAAGTGAAGAAAGTCCGCCCTACTTGGACATGCAAGATGATTTCAAAGTGAAGAAAAGTCCGCCCATGATGCCAAGCCCACAAAGTCCGCCTTGGTAGTGTGCAAGCCTCTCAAAAGTCCGCCTAAGGTGATGAAGGAAGATGCCTATCTCTCCAAACTCCGCCTAGAAGATGGTTTCAAAGCAACACTTAAACTCCGCCCTTGGTGATACTTCAAAAGTTCGCCTTGAAAAGTATGATGTATAAAGTCTGCCCTACGTTAAATGGCTCTTATCCTTCATATTGATGGAAGTTTACCCAACATTGCAACAAGTTAGAAACATGACCAACCAAGTCGGCCTTGAGGGAAATGTGATAAAGTTAAGACATGAAGTGCACATAAACATAAGGAAAGTTCCCACTCTATAAAAGTCCGACTTTGCCTTGCAACACAATGAGAAACAAACTTCATGAAGTTCGCCTAAGTCAAAGGTGAAGCCAAAAATACTTGCTAAGTATTGAGGAAAGGAGAATATTCCTTGGTGATGTCATCCAAATCTTCATGAAATTCGAACTAAGTTCCAAATTAGAAAGTTTTAAAAAGAGATATTTGAAGATCAAGTTCGAATATGAGCTGGAAAATCAAAATAGAAACTTGAGTTTGTGAGAGATTCGAACCATGAATCTAAATTAGAAAGAGGATATTTGCAGATTGAGGCAATTTTGGACTGAGTTCCAAATTAGAAACCTTTTGGAAAATGCCAATCTATAGGTCTAGTTCGAATATGAAGTGGAAAATCAAATTAGAAAGTTGTAAAATGAAGAATTCAAACTTAAGGAAGATGACATTGCAACTCAAATTCAAATTGGAAACTTTCTCAAGGTTGAAATCAAATTAGAAACATGAATTGGAAAAGATCTGCGTGTTTCTAATTGCAAATTTAAACTTCATTACAAATACCTTCTTCACTTCTTCATTCTCACACATAAGGTTCGAACTTTCTGAGCAAGTTAATAGTTATCTTGCAGGCTGAAGGAGGTTCAAAGAAGATTTTTGCAGGTTGAAAGTATTTTTGGAGGTTTTGAAGGCATTAATCATTATTTCCAGCTTTGTTCTTTATAAACGCCGACAGATTTTTGGAGTATAACCAGCTAATAGGAGGCAGATCATTCGAATTTTCTGAGTTTTTCTAAAGATCTTTCTGTCTTCTTGTCTTTTTCTTCTCTACCCATCGAAGGTGAAGTTGGTTAAATGCAGATTTATTACATTTTCTCAGTTTTCCAAGTTCGTTGGGGGTGATTTTTGTGGACTCATGCAAATTGTGAGTAAGAAAGATCATGTTGGATTGAATGGGATGAGGGTTTTCAAGATTATAAGACTTGTTTTTTGGATTGAAATCGTTTAAGTATGGAGTTTAGATGTGAAAATTCCATCTTTTTGTGACTAAGTGTCAAGAATAGAGTGAAAAACCAACCACTTAGTCATCAAGATCCTAAATTTTAAGTTAAATTTCTGGTTTCTAACTTAAGTTTCATCTTTATTCGCAGATTTCAAGAGCGATGAAGTTCCAAGTAGACAAGGATGCTCCTCTTGAATCAAGAATGAACTCAAAATGGAAGAATATCACTGATAACAACCTCGGGCATATCAATCTGAGAGAGTTTAAGAAGCGGATGTTCAGCTTAGATAACCTTGTGCCTGCCGTGACCGCATGAAAAATGATGAAGAGTGGTATCATGCATGCTGCTTGCTTTCTCCCTACCATATAGTGCATGAAGTTGGTAGTTGAGTGCGCTAGGCACTATAACCCTGTCAGTAGAGATATTGTGGCACTAGATGGAAGAGTGTTGGCCAATATCAGTGATGAGGCCATAAGGGAAGCTTTCAGAATTCCGGAATATCATAATGCTGTATATGTGACCAAGGATGAGGCTGATCGAATGTATCAAGACCATATGGAGGAGTACGACACCACCATCAATCATTCATGGCTTGACAAACCAAGAAAAGGTGCCTCCAAGCTGTCAAGGAAGAGCTTGGTAAGGGCGTATTTTAAAGAGGATATTGGAGATATGATTGTCTTGTTGAACAAAATAATGGGTAATCCCCAAGGCGCTCCATTTGAGCTTTGGATGTATTACTTCATAAACGAGATAATGAGTGGAGTCAAGAAGATTGACTGGGCTCAGATGATAAGGAATAACTTGGATAGCCAGTTGAGAAATTTGGAGGCATATAGGACCTTTTACATGAGCTCATATTTGTTCTATTCCCTTGCTAGAACCTATAGATACAGAGGCCTCACATGTAGAGGGGAAGTGGGAAATAAAGAGAATCAATTTCCTGTCTACGATTGTTACCCTCAGCTGCACATGGAAGAAAAGTTACATTTCAAGAGGGTAAATGATACATTTTTGATGCATATCACATAAACACTGCAAGGTGGATTACATCAGAGACTCTCTCAAGAGTCTATGGACTTCATAAGCAGATTTGGGTACTGGTATGTTCAATACCCGAAATTCACCTATATCAGAATTCAGGGATTTTCCGAAACTCCTTATAAGCTCCCAGTCTACCCTACCAACCGAGTTGTGCTACTAGAAGTTGTGAGGCAACTAGAGGGCTATATGACAATTCAAAGAGATAAGCAGAAGAAGGCAGGGACATCCTCTCTCACGATTGGAAATGGACTAGAGACATGCCCGTCATCACAAGCCGTTGCCACTGCAAAGAAAGAGCAGGCTTGGTACCCTTTCTACCAATACAAGGCAAGAGGGAACTTTGATCCATTCCATAAGATGAAAAAAGTAGAAGGAATGGTATTCGAGCACAAAACTGATTTGGAAGATTATTGGGCTAATGCAGCTGATAGTTTCAAAATCAGAAGAAGATTTTGGTCAAGGATTCCCCTGAGTATGGTGAGAGCGACAGAAGTATTCAGAGTTGCTGATCAAATAGAAGATAGTTGTGAGCTTCAGCAGCCGGTCTTTGAGAAGATGAGAAATGAGCCATTGGCCTTGGCTAATTGGTCAGAAAGAGAAAAGTCAGATTTGGCAGACCTTATGAGATCAGCGGTCGAATACTCCAAGTGGTGGACGTCTGAGAAGACAAAGCAACTGAAGTCCAAAGGTGTTGCCCTGACTTATGATTTAATGGGAATGGATGACTCTATGTCTTCCAACCCTTGTATCTCTACAGGCAATGCTCGAAATCTAGAAAGTGTTGGGTCCCGGAAAAGAAAGGAACTGGTTGGAAGCTCTGGAAAGGCCAAGGGAAAGAAAGTTGTTGGGGAGAGACGTGAATCCAACAAAGGTCATTCCATTCTGAGTGCCGCATCTGCTGTGCCTGACCAGAATGCAGTTGAAGAACAGGAGATGGACACAGATATGGGGAATAATGAAGTAAGAGTGCCTTCTCCTTCGATTGAAGAAATAGTGAGAGAGGCTGTCCAAAATCCAGTCAAGGAACAAGTTCTTAATAAAGCCAAGAACGTTGAAGAGCCTAAGCCCCCAGTAGTTTTCCTTGATGGCATAGTTACTGGACCAGGAGGGACAGATGGTGGATTTGATCAAAATACTGTGGAGCAGTCAACCATTCTTGATTGGTTGAGAGAAAGGATAAGGGCTAAGGTTCCTAATGAAACCCATTCTGAAGAGAATACAACACCATTTTTGGCAAAGGTGAACGAACCAGTCGTAATAAAACCACCTAAGCCAGCCAAAAAATTCTCTTTGATTTAGAGGGCTAGTGTAGGGTTTAGAACGGTTCAGATAGCTGTGCCGAAAGAAGGTAAAACTCGGGACAATATTGCCCCAGAAGATTATAAGATTACTACTATAGAGTTGGGTAAGGCTACTCAAGACCAAGAAGTCCAATACTTCGACGACTCTTGCAACGCCCTCAAGGCAAGGCTAGCCAAAGAGAAGGAAAAAAGAAAGAAGGTTGAGGAAGAGAATCAGTAGTGGAGGAAATATTTTTTCCATCTAACCAAGCCACTTAACCATGAGATATCAGTCACCCCTCCGCAACCTCTTCAGCAAGAGTTGATGAAAGATTACGAGGACATGAAGGGCTCGTTCACGCAAGCTAAGGAATGAATCTTAGATGCTTCGGAATGTGCTGACATACTTGTGGAAAATTTGGTATCAACACATGAGTCGGCTTCTTCATTGGTCAGCAAAATTCAGGACTTAGCTTCAAACTGGGAAGATGTTGAAGAAATCCAAGATGAAATACTTCCACAATTGAGGGTTATCCGAGGTCTGTCAAAGTGAAGCTTGGTAGATGCAGGTGTCATCCAGGCTGGGGATAGGTATGATTTTAACACTTGGTATTATGCTTTGGTCACCAGGATTGAAGTCCTGAAAAAATCTGAAACTAAGTGTTTTGAGATGGAGGACAGTGTCAGAGAGATTTTAAGTAAGGTGTTTCGTGTGGCATTAGAGATTTGGAAGAAAGAGGGTATACGAGAAAAATACTTGTAGGCAGAGAACCTGAGAGCCAAAATTTAGTCGAGCTTTTTCAAAGACTCGGGGATGATTGATAAGGGCGATCTCTCAAGGATTGCAAGTTTTCTCCTCATTGACGAGAACTTTCTTGTCCAGGCAGTTGAGTGGGAAGACATCCTCACCACGTGTACTGATGATGTGGACATCGTCGACTTCCAGATTATTAACCTGCCAAGTGTCACTATGGAAGAGGTTCAATGCATCGTGTCCAGATACATTGAATTTGCAAAAGGGGAAAATAGACACTCACCTCAGTGATAATAGAAGCTATGCCACATGTCACTCTTTTGTCTGTTCTGATTGATAAGAGTTTTGAGAAACCCTAATTAGGGTTTATAACTTTCAATTTGGGCCCTTGATCATTGTTTGATCTCGGTGGTTCATTATTTCCTGAAAACTATATAAGGTTACCTCCTCTCATTTGGAGAGTGTGAGGTTTTTGATATATTGTTGCGTGAAGGTCATTTTTTCGAATAATATATGGCACTTTCTCTTAAGGCTTTGTAATCTCTGTTGTTTGAGTGATTAGCATGGTTTCAATTTCCTCAACACATTAGTTAAAGTTAATTTAGATTTGCTTTCATGTTGCTAGAATTGAATGAAGGATTTGATAAGTATTAATTAACGGTGTATCTTTGTTCATACTTTTGGTGAATGGATGATTTCCATTTCACTGTGCAAATTTAGTTTGATCTATCCCCTGTGTATGCCAACATTTCGATCATAAGCACAACCAGTTGAAGATTGCACCCACTGTGTGTAGTTGTCCTAAGTGTGGCGAAGCAAAGTGCGGTTTCCCGAGAACACCTAGTTAATACCTTCTCCATTATTCGTAGGTTTAGATCAGCTTTCTTAAACCCTATCCCTTTTTCCCTTTTTGAAAGTCTAAATCCCGGAAAATCCAAAAAAAGAAAGAGCCTAAAATTGATAAATCTATCTAAGTCCAGAAGCTTAAAAGACATTCGTAAATGTAAGACCCCCTTGAGATTTTCAGCATACACTACCCAAGTAACTATCCCACTAAAGTCGCTTGTTTGCACTTATAGACCTTGGAATCAACAATGATTTTTCAGGAGAGGATAGAATACCTTTGGGTATCTTATTCTAATGTTTGGTAGATGATAAAACATACACCAACAGGTACAAATACAAAATTGGGTACAACAATTTTTTCCTTAGGTACGGGTACGTGTACGCCCGTACACACACACACACATTTATTTATATATATATATACATGTATACATATATTATATATATGTTCAAACATCAAAATTATAATATTTAAACTGTATCAGTGTATAACTATAAGAATAGTGAAATGTTGGGATGTTTTGTCATTGATGTCCTGATCGTTTGGGGTGAGTGTGCTTCTTAATCAACAAATGTCCATTCCGACTACTCTATCAGATCCTTTGCCACATAAGTTTTTGATGTCTATTGGTTTTTAACATATTCAATGTGGGGTGCAGATGGGCATATACATGTTGAAAGAACTTTTAAACAATTTTCACAAAAACGTATTTTGTGATGATAATATGAGTTGTTTGTTTTTGGTTTGTCTTTTCATTCTTGTCAGAGCCGTTTTTTGTGTTGTGGCTTTCACTTTCGAACTTTCTTCAGTCTGTTTTGTGCGGAGTGAACAGGGCCTTTTTTTTTTGAACAGTGAATCATTCTTGTTTGTAAGGAGCAACTCACGTAATTGCTAAGTTTTTTGTGTTGTGGCTTTCACTTTCAAACTTTCTTCAGTCTGTTTTGTGGGGAGTGAACAGGGCCTTTTTTTTTGAACAGTGAATCATTCTTGTTTGTAAGGAGCAGCTAATGTAATTGCTAACTTTTTTGTTTCGGATGATTAGTTTTTTTAATATGGAGATGAAAAAAAAAGAAGGCAGTTCTTTTCTTTTAATCGAATATGAGTGCGCGCTACATATTTCTTATAAAATTTTGGAAATGATACTGATGTGAGTTACGTCGATGTTTAAGTATCGAGCTGGGCATGTTTTTTGGTGGAGAAGTTTTTTCAAGAGTATATGTTTTTTTTTTAAATCGTGGATTATTTGAAATTCTCAGTTGCTGTCAGAAAGCTTGCTTTCATGTTGGAATAATGTTTAAGCGTTACTTTTATTGAAATGGAATTGGGCTGTGTGGATAGAACTATGTTTTCTGGAAGAATATTTTTTTTTGGAATCTGCCTGGGTGATTAAAGGATGTGATGCCGTATTCTTCTGAAATCATTCCTTTTTTGGAAGATGCTTGGTATACATAACGGCTTGGTTATACTTGGCATGGAACGGATAGGTGGTTGTGTTGGTCTGATAAAAAAATGATATCTTTTTGGTCAGATGTGGTGATATGAATTAGGTGAGAAAGTTTTTGGGTATAGATGCTTAGAGTCTTCAAATTTGTGCAATGGTCTCAAGTATGTGGTGCCGAAGTTTTTAACAAAAATCTATGCTGGCGGCTGTGTATGTATTGTTCTGTATTATGAAGATGTTCTGAAGCGAAATGAAAATGTGTTGTGCTGCAAAAGCTTAATATACATGACAGAGCACAGAGTCAGATTATATATATGAGTTACTATGAGTTAAGAATGAATATGCTGCTCAGTGCGACAAAAGATAAGGATAGAGTGCTGAAGAACTGTGATAAGATTTTCAGATAAAGGAATATTTGAAGAGATCAGCTTTATGTTTTTAGAGTGCTGTGTGGTTTCTGAAAAGTGTTTGTAAAGTTTAGAGCTTGTGAGTTTATGCTGAAGCTGAGGTTGGAGCCTCTGTGTATAGGAGTTGGAGCTTCAAGTTTCTCAAAGTTGGTGTTTTAAGTTGGGTTGGTGCCCTTATTTGTAATTCTTAGAGTTGGTGCTCATTGGGTTGGTGCCCATCTGTTTTAATGAAAGCTTTTTATGCCGTGGTTTTTTATCCGAGTGGGTTTTTTATGAGATAAATCTTGTGTTCTCTTAGTGATTTTTGACTCAGTTCTGTTAATTTGGTTTTATTTGTTTTAAAAAGTCTTTGAAAAATCCCCCCGCTCCCCCCCCTCTCAGTATTTCTGATTTGGTTTTCATGAAACTCATAAATCCATAATTGCCAATAAATATCAATAAATATAAAAATATAGAATATTTTGATACCTCATTCATAATTTGCAAAAATGAAAATACTCAAGTCTCAAAATGTCATTACACAATGAAAATTCAAATTATAATCGATTTTAATATTCATGTTCTTCATCAGAAGCATCAAGGTCAATATCAATATTTGGTTTAATTTCATTTGAACCACAATCAATTGGGTCGCCACTACCACGAGCTATGTCAAGCGCAAAAGTTGTCTCTGTTTCATTTTTCAAACATTTGACAAAATGCCAAATCATCAACAACACAAGTAAAGTGATTTCACAAAACATAAGCAAACAACTGCTACATATGCATAATGTAAATCAATTGAAATCAATCTCAGTAATGCTGATATAAAGTTTACTAACCCTTTGTTCATAGGTATAGCTCACAATGCAACTGTAATGATATTTAATTGCTTGCTTGCTGGTGTATTCTGATAAAAAATGCTGTTACAAAGTTATGAGAGTGAAATTGAGGTTTTAATTTATGAAACTATGCTTGGGTATGACCCTTGGTACTTCTTGGGTGCCTGGGTTCCTTGTGGGTCCTTCATAGAGAACCTAGGCCCCCAAGAAGAACCCAAACCGTACCTGTACCAATACCTGGGCTAAAACAAAAGAACCCGGTATTTAGTATGATGATGGTGAGGTGTTTTTGTGGCAAGAGTAGTTCATATCAGATTGTTGGCAAAAGGAAGGTGAAACTTATGTTCAATGATGGGAGAGTAAAATCTCTCATATGTGTGCTGCACATTTTAGGATTAACACGAAATTTTCTTTTGATTCCTAAGATGAATTATGTTCAAGTGCATGTCAATTTGGCAAAAATGGTTGTAGGTTGGCTAAAGGGAATCTAGCGCTAGTTAAGGGATCCTGGTGTGGTATTCTATTTAAAAGCATCAACATATTGTAACTTTGCTTGTGTAACTAACAATTTTGATTTATATATGTTGTGCCACCACAACTTAGGCCACATTATCGAAAAATGGCTCAAAATTATAGTTCAAAAAATATGGTGAATGGGATATTTGACTATTTTGCGGATTTTGATTCTTGTGAGCACTATGTGTTCGGAAAATAAAGTAGTGTGTTTTATTTTGGTAATACTAGAACAAAGAGATTATTGAAGGCTATTCATAATGTTGTTTTTGGTCCCTATGGTTGCTTCAATTGATGAATCTTGTTATTATGTTTCCTTTTTCGATGACTATTCACATTATACTTGGATTTATTTTTTGAGGTGCAAGTTTGAAGTATTTAGCAAGTTTAAAGATCTTAAAATTCTTGTTGAGTTAGATGGATTAGGAAATAAAATTATTGTTAGACAATGGAAGGGAATTTTACTCTAGAGAATTTTGATGTTTTCTGTAGACATGCAGGTAATGTGAGATAGAAAACAATTCCATATATGCCTTAACAAATTGGCATTGCAAAGAGGATGAACAAAGCATTAATGGATAGAGCTAGAAGTATGTTGAGTAGTGCTGAATTGGATTATATTTTAGGCTAAGGTTGTAAATATTGCTCGTTATTTGATTAATAAATCTTTATGATATGCTTTGGTTGTTAAACACCATATGAAGCGTGGATAGGTATGAAACCCTTTGTTTGGTACATTAGAGTTTTTAGTTGTGCAACTTTTGTTAATGCGCCTAAAGAAAAAGGGTCCAAGTTGAAATTGTAAAGCTAACAAATATATTTTTGTTGGTTATGGCGATAAGGATAAAAGTTATAAGTTTTGGAATCGTCAAATCTTGAAAATGGTATATTGGAACAAGTTAAGTCTGATTAAGTACAACCAAAAGAAAAAGAAAAGAAGGTTGTGCATTTTGATACCAAAACCAAGAAGATACATAGGTCAAAAAACAATAGGCTGAGTATGAGGATGTGAAGTGAGAAGGTTCATATTTAGAGAGTCTAGGAAAAGAATACGAGCTTCTTGCTACACTCTTGAGAAGGTCAACAAGGCAATGGAAACTAGTTGATAGGTATAGTCCACCAAATTTCTATTGTAGAAAGCTTTGGCTTAGTTTGAGTAAGATGTTAGACTATTTTTCAGCAGTTTGCTATGTAGGATTGTTAAGTTAGTGAGCATTCCTTTACGCGCTGGCATTAAATTATCTTTGGATTGTTGTCCTAAGTTGATGATTTGGGGGATATGAATAATGTTTCTTATGCTACTGTTGTAAGTAGCCTAGTGTATGTTATAGTTTATACAATACTGAGCATTTCCTAAGTAGTTGGAGTTTATAGTAGATTTATGTCTAACCTTGAGAGAGAGCATTGAAATTATTCGAAAATGGTTTTTAGATAATTGTGAGGGACTTTTGATTATTGTATTTTCTATCATAGGATTGATGAAATGGGCAAGTGTAATGTATAGGGCTTTGTTGATTTATGTTGATGTTATACCTAGGTCGGATTCCTTCTTGGGCCGACCTAGCACGTTTATGTGACTAATTGGCCTTTGGCCTTAGTCACGCCCTATATGGAATATGTAACTTGTAACGCGTGGGATTGAAAGCATTATATCATTATTTGTTATTTCTGTAAGGCCGACCTATTGTGAGTAGGTGCTTGGCTGACATGTTATAATAAGTGTCTACCTCCTATATAAAGGAGATGAATTGTCATTCAAGAATATACAATTAACGAATACAATCATTCAAACAGCGAATACATTCTCCTTCACCAGTGATCAGCGAATATCATCTATAGTCAGCAAATATCTCCTAAGGATAGCGAATTCACTGCTATGCATAGCGAACTACATTCCAAGGTCAGCGAACTTTGATCTAGAGTCAGCGAACCTGATTCAAGGTGCAGTGAATCATCTTATAGAGACAGCGAACTGCTTGTGACAGCAATCTTCTCTTGATCTCCAAATAAGTGTACAGCAGATAAGTTCTATGCGCTAGTTTGAAGACACAATACTACTGTGCATACCCTGCTGGTTCTAAATGCTTCAAGTGTTGAAGCCGAATTGTAAAGATACTATCTGATTATTGCATAATAAGATCTGAAATTTATAGCTAGGTTTTTCATCTCCAAGAGGGAGGTTTTCCTAGGGTATTTTTTGGTGTTCCTTGTGTTCATTGTTTTGATTTTTTGTCATTTCTATCATCTGTCTGATCCAAATTTATCAGTCTGATCCTAAAATTAACATGGTATCAGAGCCTAAGGTTGACTCATTTGTGATCAGACTTTGTGATAGCAGTGCTCCTTCCTCATCCTCTTCACGCCATTTTCTAGCATTCAAGATGGTGTATGGTCTGAAAGTTGAGGACAGACTTGAAGGAGCTTCGAATTTCACTTCATGGAAATTTAGAATCCTTATCACCCTCGAAGAAAATGATCTTCTGGAGTTTGTGCAAGTAGAGGATCAACCTGTGCCTGAAGACAAAGATGTATTACTTCAGTTCAAGAAAAACGCTGTCAAAGCCAAGAAGATTCTGATGGACTCCGTGAAAGATCATCTTGTTCCTATCATCTCCAAGATGTCTTCAGCCAGAGATATGTTCAAGGCTTTGGAAGGCATGTATGAGATCAACAACACAAGTAGAGCACTTGCATTGAGGCAACAACTTCATCAAGTCAAGATGGCAAAGGGAGAATCACTCATCACCTACTTCATGAAGATTTCAGATTTAAGAGATCAGCTTAGCGCCATTGGAGATGAAGTTGTGGACAAGGATCTTGTCATGCTTGCATTCAATGGTCTTCCTCACTCTTGGGAGCCATTTATCCAGGGCATAAGTGGGAGATCCAAATTTCCTAAGTTTGACCGCCTCCGTGCTGATTGCATTCAAGAGGAATCAAGACTGGCTGCAAGAGGATTCATCAAAAGCTCTCATGGTGAAGACTCATGTTCTTGCTACCTAGTCCGTGAAGAAGAAAGGAGGAAATTGGAAGAAAGACAACTTCAAAAGGCATAGAGATCAAAGATCTGAATCTGCTCCTGATTCAAAGAAGAAGAAGAAAGGTCTCTCCCAAATTCAGTGTTTCAGGTGTGACAAGTTCGGTCACTATGCCAGGGAGTGCTTATCCCAGCCAAAGCAACAAGGAGCAAACATAAATGAAGTTTCAAATCAGAATGATGTTGAAGACTTCCTCTTCATCTCTGCCTTGTCAAGCACTGTTCCTACAGACAGTCATACATGGCTGATTGATAGTGGAGCATCTAGACACATCACTGGCTACCAGGAGCATCTTTCAGACTTGGTGGAGGAGTCCAATCTTCACTTGATCATTGGAGATGATGCACGCTATTCTGTAAGAGGTTTTGGTACTACTTCCCTTAACTTAGATTCTGGAATTTCTCTTTACCTCAGTGATATATTGTTTGTGCCGGGAATCAAGAGGAACCTTATCTCCATATCAGCATTGGAAGATAAAGGTTATCAAATTGCATTTTCTAAGGGAAGAGTTCTTGCATGGCCTAAGAAGTCTAGCATCAAATCAACTTGTGTCATTGGGAATTGGTATGAGAGCCTATATAAGATTTCAGCTCGTCTAGTTCAAGCTCTCATTCATGAAGCACCTGAGTCAAGCGAGCTATGGCATAGAAGACTTGGACATCTTCATTTCTGAGCCCTTCCTACTGTAGAGAAGATGGTTAAAGGTTTGCCTAAATTTAGTCATATTCATGATGATACATGTAAAGGTTGTGCTATGGGTAAAAACACTAAGAGTCCATTTCATCAAAGTGAAAGTAGGTCTAAAGAGAAATTAGCTCTTGTGCATTTTGATTTATGTGGACCTATGTCTGTTGCTTCTCCAAGTGGATTCATGTAATATGTAATCTTCATAGATGACTACTCTAGGAAAACGTGGATTTACTTTCTAAAGTCAAAAGAATTTGATGAAGTCCTAGGTAGATTCAAAGAATTTAAGGCCTTAGCTGAAAATCTATCTAGGAAAAGAATTAAAGTTTTAAGGTCTGACAATGGAGGTGAATACAACTTGGGTAGTTTTCATGATTTTTGTATCGAGGCAGGAATCAAGAGGGAGTTTTGTGTTCCCTACAACCCTCAACAAAATAAGGTTGTAGAAAGAAAGAATAGATCTATAATTGAGGCTACAAAAGCTATGATTCATGATCAGGACCTTGTTGTGACGTTTTCACACATCGCGCCATTGCAAACGGGGACCCCTGCTTTTTGCTTTCTAGGGTTTGTTCTTTAGGTCTTTTAGGGTTTTGTCGGTCGGCCTTTGCATTTTGAGTGTCGCCAAGGGGATCACATGGATAGCAAGTCCGGCTTGAGTAATTTCCTGATCCTGAAATTTGGCTAAGTCTGAAAGTCCTGATCCTGAAAATTGGCTAAGTCTGGAATGTCTTGATCCCGAAATTTGACTAAGTCTGGGAACTGAAAAACCTCCAAAAACTAGATTTTGCAATATAACTCTTGGAGGTCTGAAACCACTCTCAAACATCCTGAAAGTATATATGGAATATAACTTAAAGTATAAGTGACATTTCACTTATACTTAAATGTTATATTCCATAAAATTATCCTGTCGGAGAGTTCAAAAAAGTCGGATTTCGCTCTTGACCCTCTCAGGCGGTCCAAAGCGAATCTCGCCCCTGACCCTTCCAGAGGGGCCAAGGCGAAAATCAACCTAGGACTCATTCTTGGCCTTATTTGACCAAATTTTGATTTGCAAAGCATTTTGTTTGGACTTTGGAATTGATTGAACACCTTGAAGAAAATGATGAATTTTGGCCAAGATTAGAAATTTCGCTCCTGACCCTTGCTGAGGGTCCAGAGCGAAATTCATTGTAGATTTCGTTCGCCAACTCGCTTGAATTTGAAACCTTTTTCCTGGCCTTGAAAATGATCTTACCTTGCCCTGTGAAGTGGTTTGAAACTAAAAGATTGAGCAATTTAGCCTAGATTGTAAATTTCGCTCCTGACCCTTGCTGAGGGTCCAGGGCGAAAATGTTGTTCAAGTTTATTTCTCGCTAATTTTGGCTAACTTGTTTTGTGCAGGGTTTCCCGGAGAGAAGATTGGACGTTACTAGATGCATTTGAAATTTTGAAAGTTTGAAAAATGGTGAATTTTGGGCAACAAAGAGAAAATCGCTCCTGACCTTCACTGAAGGCCCAGAGCGAAAATTTCAAAGGCACAATTTTCTTGCAAGGACAAAGCGATTTTATGATTGAAATGAATGAGGAAGGATGTGTTTTGCCCGTTGAAGATAATTTGGAGGGCTAACAAAAGATGGATAAGCTTGAATTTGCAAAATCGCTCCTGACCCTCACTGAGGGCCCAGGGCGAAAAACCTAATATCCAACCTTTTTCTCCAAAATTGAGCAAAGCTAAGCCTAGGCACAAGTTAGAAACGGTGTTTGAAATGCCTTGAAGTGGAATTGAGATGCTGAGAGTGCAAATTTTGATGACAATAGGGAAAATCGCTACTGACCCTCTCCAAGGGTCCAGGGCGAAATTTCCAAGAGTTCTCACTCCCCTTGTATTTCGAGATGGTATTTTGTTTCCAAGACTCAAAAGGGAGTGAAGAATGATATTCTACGCCTTGAGGGTAATTAGAAGTTGAAGTGATCAAGAATTTGTGCAAAAGACTCAAAACTGCTCTTGACCCTCACTGAAGGCCCAGGGCGAAATTTGCAAAACCAACAACTTCCTTTCAAGATTGCACTAAGGCAAGGTTGTGCTAAGGTGGAGGGGTCCTCCAAAACGTGATGAACAAGGATTTACCTCCAAAACTTGATGATCCTAGCCTAAATTGCAAAAGTCGCTCCTGACCCTCACTGGAGGCCCATAGCGAAAATCTTTGAAGCCCCTATTTTGCATTGCAAAAGCAAATCAAGCATGCATGGAACGAGTAAAGGAGATCATTGCTTACCCCACCAGGAGAATTGGCAATTAAAAGATGAAGGATTAAGAGCAAAATTGAAAAATCGCTCCTGACCCTCTCTGAGGGTCCAGGGCGAGATTAGTGATATCCTTCATTTTTACATTATTTGAGCGTGATATTCTTAAAAATTCACCAAATTTACTCACTTCGAAGCCTTTGGAAGATTAAATCAAATTCACATTAAATTAAAGGCATTTCAATTTAATAAATTAATTTTGTACCTTGAAATAATCAAAATAAACATCTTAGAGGTATTAAAATTAATTTAAATAATTAAAAGATTAAAGGTTGAGCGCACAAGGCCTTATTTTGTCTTTATTTATCAAGTCGGCCTTCTTCTTGGTGGTTTTTTATTTTATTTTAAGGCTTAATTGCTAGGTCGGCCTCAACAAGAATCAAGGTAAGCGCTCTATATAATGGGAGAGGTTCTTTAGCAAATTCAAATCATTCTTGCATTATCTCTCATGCGAACTTGAAGAGCATATTTTGAGGAGTGAAATCCAAAAGATTGAAGGTGAAATTAAGCAATTTTGAAGGTGAATTTCCAGATTTTGGAGAAGCTAGTGGAAGGTGAAGCTCTTTTGAAGGCTAAAGGAGGCGTACTTCATCCAAGGGAGGGCTATAAATCTTGCCCAACAAAATCCGGTCTTCTTCCTTCATTTTTCAAGGTTTTGTACTTAAGTACTCAAGGGAAGGTATGAAGAATTACTTTTTTGAAGATCTCATTCAAGACTTATTGTGATCCCATTGCAATTTTGTAAAATCTAAGTCTTGAAAATCCAATTTCCATTCATGATTAATTTGATAATGTATAGTTCTTGATTTATCATGACTTTTTTCAAATTAACATCTTAAGTTTTACCTTTGAAAGGTCTTAAATTTCATGCTTTGAGGTTTGATGCTCAAAAGACTAACTTTAATATTTTGTGTAGGCATCAAATGGAGATCCCGGAGTTGGAAAATCAAGCCAGATCAAGGACGGTCTCCTCCAAGAGGATCAAGCAAAGATGAGGGCGACCTCCTCCAGTCTAGCATCGACAAGGATGACCTTCTTCGATCTAGCATCATCAGGATAAGGGCGACCTCTTCCAGTCCGGTATTCCAAGACGAGGTACATCATCCTGCACATCAAGGACACAAGAAGTCAGAGCAAAGGGTTCGTTGAAGAAGCAGATAGTTTTAGAAGAGTTAATTAAAGCTAGCTTCTCAGCATCACCAAATTGGATATCTACTAGCATCAACGAGTGTCAGACGAGGTGGCATCCTAGTCATCACTTCTCCAGTCAGTGTGGTCCACCTCAGCATGTCCAGATTCAATGTACCTAACTCATGGAAGGTGGCACATACTTCGATGTACCTACCCCAGCTATCCATTGGTCGAATTTTCCAAAGAGGACATGTGTCCAATTAATACAATTTTATCATTGGTCAAGCATTAAATGTTATGTAATGGTTGTAACAAACCCTAATTAGGGTTTTCATTATTGAATCTTGGCCATTGATCTCAAATGGATCTGAGCCATCGAATTGTATTCAGGGCACTATATAAGCCTCGACTCTTCATTTTGTGAAAGCAGTTAATAGAAGACAGATAGAGAGTAGTTAGAAGGTGATTAGCTAGTTAATAGTATAGCAATTAGAGTAGAGTAGAGAGAGAAGGCAAAGATTGTTGCCAAGATGTTGTTGTAAAAGACTTGTAAAACTTCATTGAAGAAATAGTGAAATTTATGGGTCGATTCGACAATTTGCATGGTCTCTATACTTCTCATATTTGATTTCATGTTATTACATGAGTGGAAGAAATGTGCTTGATTGATGGTGAAATTTGTATATCCATACTACTAGCAGTTTGTTGATTGCAGACTTGTCTTGTGTAGTCAACTGGAATCATTCAGCTTAAGCTTAACTTCAATTGTCGCTTCTTCATTGATATGCATCAGCCTGATGGTGTCTATGCCGGTAGTGGTGATTTGAACATCATAAAGCTTTCCTTCGAAGATCGCACTAACCTTGTGGAGATGGTCCTGGGATGTCAAAACAAGACTTAGTTAGAATTTCATCAAAGATCAATCATTGCTCCTACATTCTTAGTATCAGAATTAGATTCTTTCCTCACCCTCATCTTTTTTTTTTTTTTCAAATCAAAGTTAGTAAGACTTGTGATTCCAGCAAATCAGACGTTCAGTCATCAAGTGTAAGTCCCCTTGTGATTCCAACAAATCACATCATACCACAGAGAGCTTATCCACACGTAGAGATCCTACAGAAAAGAACCTTTAAGTCACCCTGATTGATCCTTTTCGCGATATCTTCAGCATTCAGAGGCTTTACTCAAGAGAGGATAAGGTACCTTTAGGTATTTTATTCTGTGTTTGATAGTGTACAAAATACACGTCAACATACCTGCAGACTTTTCTTTGGGCCGAAGCATCTAGAACCGCTGAATACATTCATAATAGATGCCCTCACCGTGTATTGAAAAATATGACTCCAAAAGAAGCATTTTCAGGGATCAAACTTGACATCAGCCACTTGAGGATCTTTGGGAGTCCAGTATATACTCATGTACCTGTTGATGTGTTTTTTAGGCACATACAAACACGAAATAAAATACCTAAAGTATCTTGTCCTCTCTTGAGTAAAATCTCTCGGATGTTGAAGATTAGCTCAAGGATCACCCGAAAAGACTCCAAGGTTCATGAATGTAGGATCACTACGTGTGGATAAGCTTTGTTGGTTGTTGTGATTGTTGTTTCATCTAGGGGCATTTATGGTTTGAAAAGATTTCATTCATGAAATGGTTTGCAGATGATATGCTACGAAGTTCCTTCCTAACACTATTGAATGATTATCAAAAAAATGGCAAAAGATGAGGGGTTCAGAGAAGTTCTAAACTATCCTAAGAATGGATGGATGAAGAATGACACAAGTGAAACTCAACTAGTTGTAGCATTACCATACACGAACAACTCCACTAGAACTAGTGCAATCTTCTAAGGTTGTTTGGGAGATTTTCAAATCATTAATAACCATAGACACCATCAATTGAATGCATATCAATGGTTAAGCAATAATCGAACTTAAACACTTTCAAAGGTTCCTGTTGACCACACAACGCTCGCTTACAATCAACAAGAAAGCTAGTGGTATGGATAACGAGTTTCACAACACATCAAGTGCAACATGCCATCATTCATTCTAAACACTAAAATTAACATCAAAGATTGACTTGAGAAGATAAAAGAACCATGCAATAGGCTCAAGGATTGAGCAAAAACACCATAACTTCAATGTTTTATTGATCCAATAGCCAAACAAAAACAATTCTTCAAGTCTTTCTGTTGCCACTATTCTAGCACTATTACTCTCTCTTCTATTCTCTTCTACTCTATTGCTATTGCTATTGCTATTATTGCTTATTAACCATTACAAATGAAACGAGTGGAGTTTATATAAGACTCCCAAATACAATGAAGGATCGAGATTGACTGAAGATCAAGGGCCAAGATTTCGCCACCTAAACCCTAATTAGTGTTTGATACAAATGAAAACTCTATCAAGATAATCATCATCACGAATCGACCAATGAGAAGATAACATGTGCCGGCACGGAAATTGAGGAAGCATCCTCCAATAGGAAAATAGAACGCCAAGTTGGATCATAACAAACTTTCTTCTAGAACTTTATTCCCTTTATCCTTTTCCTTTCTAGCATATTCAATGAATCTGGACGTCATACTTTCAACTTCAGAAATTGGAATCTCAAGTAGATTCTTCATTCGTTCTTCTAGGTGGATTACTTCATCAAAGGCTGCAAGAAGTGTTATCTCCCATCCATGTTCAAGTTCTTTTGTCTTATCAATAAGAAACATAGTGGTATACATATGATCCAACTATTTTTTTGTGATTAGTCCACCTTCTCCTTGAAAGATGACTTTTATTCTATCCTCCAATTCTTGAATGTCCTCATCTGTTTCAACTTTTGCTTTTTTGTCAAGAATGACGCACATCACCTTAATTACCTTGTCATGAATAGGATGGACAGAATCTTCAACTTGATTACATCTGTTACTAATGTCTTCAAAAAGGAGTTTCTTCATTTGAAGCAAAGTCAACCATTGTAACAGATTAGGAATCGATTCCTTTCTAATTACCCCTTCTTGTGCCAGTATTTGTCTAGGTGCCTTCCTTATTGCTTGCAATAATGGAATGGTGACATCTTTAGTATGAGTGAAGGCATCAACTATCACCATGAGGTTATGAACTATCTCAAGAACACGAATGGCTCTACCAAGTATTTTCATCATATTTCTCACAAACTCATTAGCCATTGTGAAAGATTTATTGACCCATGCATCTAGAAGTTGTGCTGAGTTTGCTATCTTCTCCATATGATTTACTGATTCATGAGGAAGCATTAGTGGAGGTGTGTTTGTTGGGTCATGCTGCCTTAGTGGTTCCTTGAATTGATGAAAATAGCTCTTCCATGCATTTATCTCCTTTTCCAACCTTTTCTTCTTCTTTGTTTTCAGCCTTTAGCTTCTCATTGACCACCTTCACTGAATCGGTTGCTTCATCCATGGCTTGCTCAAAAGTAAGTGGACCTAAGTCGAATGTCTCCAAATCATATTCATTTGCTGTAATCTCATCTTCACATTTATCTACTGCGGGAGTGGCAATTTTGTTGTGACGTATTCACACATCACCCCATTGCAAATGGGGACCCCTGCTTTTTGCCTTCTGGGGTGTGTTTTCTAGGTCTTTTAGGGTTTTTGTCTTTTAGCCTTTGCTTTTCGAGTGTCGCCAGGGGGATCCCTAGGATGGCAGGCTCTGCTTGAGCCAAGGTTGAGTCTTTGGGGCCCCAGAATTAGGGTTTCTTTGAGAGTCTTCCTTAGGGCCTGGTTTTGCTCTTGTTGCTAATTGTGTCTTGCTTGGTGAGTGAGTGTCATTCTTGAAGGTCCGAGCTAGGTCAAGTTGGTGAGTGATGAAGTCTGGAATGTCATCCTGATCTACAAATGCCCTGAAATTTGGCTAAGTCTGGAATGTCCTGATCCTGATATTTGACTAAGTCTGGAAAACTGAAGAATCCTCCAAAAACTAGATTTTGCAATATAACTCCTGGACGTCCGAAACCACTCTCAAACATCCTGACAGTATATATGGAATATAATTTAAAGTATAAGAAAGAAGAAAGATAGGAAATCTTATACTTAAATGTTATATTCCATAAAATGATCCTGACGGAGAGTCCAAAATGTCAAATTTCGCTCCTGACCCTTCCAAAGGGTCCAGAGTGAAATTCTCCATAAGACATTCTACTTTGACCAAAACCTAGAACTAACGCATTCCCAGGCTTGAATTAAGGTAAAAATGTTGGCATTATGTGAACCAGTATGTGGACATAATGACATTGTATGTTGTCATTGATGTCAATATGTTGAAGAGGTATGAACTGGCATATGTGAGAACCAGTATAACACTGTGAACCGGCATTTGTGCCAAAGTGATGCGGTGTGCTTGTTCAAGGTGAATCGACATATGGTTATGGGAACCGACACATGGAAGCGTTGTATGACTACCGGTTGGTAGTCTCAACTTCAGGGTTTCCGGTTGAAGTGCTTCAAGCCTGTATGGCTCAACTGGTGATCTTTGTGTGATGAGTAAGCAGTATAACAAAGAACAGATCGTGTTGCCACGTCAGCCTTGTGCACGTGAAGGATCTTGCATGAAGAAGACTATCCCTATCTACCTCGAGAATTTGCAAAGTTTGTAAATGGTGAAAACACGTGATGGATTATCAATCGCCATGAAATCGGTGGATAATGAATGATGGAGAATGTCTTGAGATTTATTCAAGATCTACTCCATTTAATACATTATGATCAACGGTCAGGATTGAACTGTTTGAATTCCTTAACCTAACAGGTCTAGGGTTTAGGGTTTATGCTATCGACCTGTCTGTTGTCCTATAAGGTCGATGTTGTGACTCTTTCGGAGTTTGTTGGCAAAAGTTGTGTGTGAGTATCCAAGAGAAGGGATACGTGATTCTTGCCAGACTAGAGGAGAGAAGTGATACCTGCAGAGTGTAAGTGCAGAAGGTAAAGAGGAGCTTAAGCGGATCTGCATTGGCATTGAGTGCTGTTACTAGATCATTGTAATACCTGTTGATCTCTAACCACCTCAACAGTTGGAAAATCCCCTAACAGGGTAGCCTTAACCGGCTTGCTGTAAATCCCTTAAGAGGGTAACTCAAAGTTATTGAGATATGGAAAGCTAGAGAGCTCTGGAAATCCTTTAGCTATTGAGTTCTTGAAATCCTCTAACAAGGTACCCTTAACCGGGTATTGTAGCCATCCCTTAACCGGGTGATCTCTAACAGGATCGGTTCCTAGCAAAACCTTTTGTAATGTCTTTAGCCGGACAAGGCTTCTAACAGAGTGGACTTCCAAAGAGTTCAACAACAAGCTTGTGGGTATTCATCCCCACCATGGTTTTTCCCAGTTGGGTTTCCACGTGAAAAATATGTGTGTCATGTGTGATGCTTTTATCTTGTGATGCTTTGTTATTACCTGTTAAGTATATGATGGTTCTGTGTTTTATGCCTATCAATAAAACATGTTGAACTAGCTGTTGTGAAGATATGATGATAGATTACCTGTTCATGCATAAGGGTGAAATGGTAGTGTAGTTTTGAGTTGAGTGGAAAACTCAGTGAGTAACCGGTTTATGATCGTTTTAGTTGTTTTGAGTTTTACCGGTTGCACTCTGATTCAAACCGGTGTCACTGTTTGCCAGTCATTTGGAGTAATTGCCGCTGAACCGGTTTAGGTCTGTATTTTGTTTGTACTGATTCATCCCCCCCCTCTCAGTACCGGTTTGGTACTATTCGTTTATCATTGAGTTATCAAAAAACGCTTGTTTGAATGAAGAAATGTGAAAATGAAGTCAGGATCTTGGCCAAGATTAGGAAATTCGCTCCTGACCCTTCCAAAGGGTCCAAAGTGAAAATCCTTGTGCACCTCAATTTATCACTTGTCAAGACCAATTTCATAGTTCCTTAGGCATGTTTGGGGGTGTCTTGACATGTTCTAACCTTAGGAGGTGAGTAAAGGTGGATGAGCTGAAGATTTTAGCCTAAAAAGTGATTTTCGCTCCTGACCCTTCCAAAGGGTCCAGAGCGAAATTCTTGAAAACACTCATTTTTCTTTTAGCAAGAGTTAGGACCTAGGTGGAGATGCATGAGGAAGGATCTATGTTTGCCTCCCAAAGAGGGTGAGAGTTGGAGAAGTCAAGGATCAAACCCAAAACATGATTTTCGCTCTTGACCCTTCCAAAGGGTCCAGAGTGAAAATCTTTGTAGCTCTCATTTCCTTTCTAATTTTGACTAAGTGTTGGTTTCTAAGGCACGTTGGATGATAAACTAGTATGTTTTTGCCTTGAGGTGGAGTTCGATGATTTTGAAGATCAAGATTTTAGCCTAAAAGAGAATTTCGCTCTTGACCCTTCCAAAGGGTCCAGAGCGAAATTCATTATATACTTCATTTTCTCCCTTGTTTTGGCTTGAAACCTTGCTCCTTTGATGGAAAACGATCTATATTTGCCTCCAGGAGAAAATTGAAGTTTAAAAAATGAACAATCAAGCCCAAATGGTGATTTTCGCTCCTGACCCTTCCAAAGGGTCCAGAGCGAAATTCCTTACAAACCTACCTTTTTGACCTTGCTTGGGCTTAAGACGTTGATCCTTGCATGAGAATGATGTTTAGTTACCTTCTAGAGAAGATTGGAGGTGAAAAGATGAAGGATCAAGTCAAGAATGAGATTTTCGCTCCTGACCGACCCTTCCAAAGGGTCCAGAGCGAAAATCCTAAATCCACTTATTCCTTTCACATTTGTGCCAAGTCAGGCCTAGACAAGGATGATAGAAGCCCTTGAGTTTGCCCTTGAATGGATTCTTGTCTCAAAAAATGATGATTTTGGGCTAGAGGAAGAATTTCTCTCCTGACCCTTCCAAAGGGTCCAAGGCGAAATTCATAATAGGTCCTGTCCCTGGCCATGATTTCTAGCGAAATTCTCTTTTCTAGTCACTTTGAGGTCAAGCGAAATGTTGCAAGCATGGTAGAGGGATCCAAGGATAAGAGTCCAAGTAAACAAAGTGAAAAGAATGGAATTGAGTGAGGATAAACAAGCAAATCATGAAATTCGCTCCTGACCCTTCCAAAGGGTCCAGGGCGAAATTGTGCAAAACCTATCTTTTCCCTCAAATTTATGCCAAGTCTAGTGTGGATCAAGATTAGAGGTGTCCTTAGGCATGTCCTTGAATTGTCAAGAGTCATCAAATATGAAGAAATGAGCTCAACACAAGAAATTCGCTCCTGACCCTTCCAAAGGGTCTAGAGCAAATTTTCTCAAAACCACCTTTTTTCCCAATTTTGTGCCAAGCCTAGTGCTGACTAAGGTGAGTTTTGATGGGAGAGGTCCTTAGAAATAACTTTGACTTGTCAATGATTATCAAATGTGAAGGAATTGAGCCTGAAAAGTGATTTTCGCTCCTGACCCTTGCAAAGGGTCCAAAGCGAAAATCCTAAAAACCATCTTTTCTTCCAAAATTTGAGCAAAGACAAACCTGGACAAGGGTGAGAGAAGTCATTTGGATTGCCTTAGAGTAGATTTTGGTCACCAAGAATGCAAATTTTGAAGCCAAAATGAGAATTTCGCTCCTGACCCTTCCAAAGGGTCCAGAGCGAAATTCCTAGGATCACCCTTTTTTCCTTGCAAATTAAGTCAAGTTTTTTGGTTTTTTTGGCCTAGATAGGAGTGAGGCGATGTGTCCTTGGTCTTGGAGGTGGATTGGAGTTGAAAAGATGAGGAAGTAAGCCTAAAATAAGATTTTCGCTCCTGACCCTTCCAAAGGGTCCAGAGCGAAAATCCTAAAAACCATCTTATCCTCCAAATTTTGTGCTAAGTCAGGCCTAGATTAGGGTGAGAGAAGCTATTTGGAATGCCTTGGAAAGATGTTTGACCTTCAAAAGTGTGAATTTTGAGCTAAAAGGTGAATTTCGCTCCTGACCCTTCGAAAGGGTCCAGAGCGAAATTCTTCATCTACCTATTTCCTCCTTGTGTCAAGTCAAGACTAGGAGTCCTAAGGCGTAGTTGAGGTTGAAATGATGTTACTTTGCCCTGCAAGATAGATTGGAGTGAAGAAGATGAAGGATCAAGCTTAAAACTTGAATTTCGCTCCTGACCCTTCCAGGGCGAAATTCACAAAATGTCCTTTTTCCTTCAAGATTGAGCTAATCCAAGACGATGATCAAGGCAAATTGGACCTAAAGATGGCCATAGGCATGTGTTTCAATAGGTTTTGAGTCCAAGAGGTAAGGATTTTGAGCTAAAGAGTGGATTTCGCTCCTGACCCTTCCAAAGGGTCCAGAGCGAAATTCCCAAAATCACCTAGTTTGCCCATGAGGAAGGTCAAGTTGTAGATTCCTAGCCTTTGGTGAGGAGAAGGATAGTGTATGCTTGCCTTGGAAGGCATTTTGGAGTAGAGACATGATGGGATTTGTCCAAAAGTGCAAAATTCGCTCCTGACCCTTCCAGAGGGTCCAGGGCAAAATCCACCTTATTGGGGCCAGGCGAGGAGCTAATTGTGAGGTAATGTTGAAAAGAGGTCTAAATGAGCCAGGAATGCAAAATTCGCTCTTGACCCTTCCAGAGGGTCCAGAGCGAAATTCTGGATAGGGCCTGTCCTTGGAAAGAGTCTTGAACTAACTTCATTTTAATATCTTTTGTTGATGATTTAAGGTGTGAAATACTATGTTGAAATGAATTTATTATGTGTCCTTAATCATCTTTTGATTTGTTTTTGCAGATGAAAGAAGATCAAGCCAGGACAGGGACGACCTCTTCCAGTCCAGCATCATCAGGGACAACCTTTTCTAGTCCAGCATCATCAAGGACGACCTCTTCCAGACCACATTTAAAGGAAAGGTACACCATCCATCCTGCACATCAAAGACAGGAGGTTAAAGCAAGGGTCTGTTGAAGAAGCCAATAGTTTCAGAAGAGTTAATTAAAGCTAGCTTCTCAACATCATCAAATTGAACATCAACCAAGTTACAAGTGTCAGGCAAGGTGGCGTCCTAGTCATCACTCCTCCATGTCGGATTGGTCCACCTCAGCGTGTCTAGATTCAATGTACCTGGCTCATCAAAATGGCACAAACTTCGATGTACCTACCTCGGTTATCCATTGGTCGAATATTCCAGAGAAGACGTGTCTAAATAATGCAATTATTTCATTGGTCAGAATTGAGTTTGTTGTAACAAACCCTAATTAGGGTTTTCATTGTAAGATCTCGACCATTGATTTCAAGTTGATCTGAGCCATTGAATTGTATTGTGGGCACTATATAAGCCCTAGCTCCTCATTTGTAAAGGCTAATAGTTAGTCAGTAGTTAGAGGACGATAGTGAGTAAATGGTTGATAGTCGGTGAATAGGTAATAGAATAGAAAATAGAATAGCAATTAGAGTAGACTAGGAAGAGAAGACAAGACATTGTTGCCTTAATTGTAAAGACTTCTTTTTCATTGAAGATATGGTGAAACATGTCGTTTCGTTGCAATATGCATGGTCTCTTGTTGAATCTTCATTTTAGATGATAGATAATTAAATTGAATGAAAGAAGTTGTTGAATGCACCTGTGTGGAATCTGTCTAATCCATACCACTAGCCTCTTACTGATTGTAAGTGCGCCCTGTGTGGTCAACTGGCATAAAATGAGCTTAATCTCAAGTTGTTACACGTCTATTGTTCATGCATTAACTTGAATGATGATCAGTATCTGATGGTGTCCGATTTGAATATATTTGAAGCATCCCCCAGAAGATCGCACTGAGTTGGTGTTGAATTGTTCAACTTGATGGTGAGACCCAGCCCAGTAGGACTCCACCTAGTCATTCATCCATCTTCTCGCATTCTAGGTAGTAGAGTAGACTTCCTGAACCCTACATCTTTTGCCATTTGTTTGTCTTCCAGTTAGTGATTCTAGCTAATCAGACGTTTAGGTCGTCAAGTGTAAGTCCCCTTGTGATTCCAAGAAAATCACATCGTACCACAAAGAGCTTATCCACACGTAGAGACCCAACATACAAGAACCTTGGAGTTACTTTGATTGATCCTTTGGCGAAATCTTCAGCAGTCAGGAACTTTGTTCAAGAGAGGATAAGGTACCTTAGGTATTTTATTCTGTGTTCGCATGTGCATAAAAACACGTCAACAAATCTGTATCTTCCTGGAGCCTATATCGTCTCTTATTACTTTAGACATCTTTGAAGCTTTCTTCTTCTCAATGACTTCTTGAGGTCCATTTAAAAGACTCCCCAAATCAAATACTTGTTCTTCTTCTTTTGCTATTACCTCCTTGGCAAGTCTTTCTTTGAGCCAGTCGGGGATAGAAGATCTTCCTTCTTTTACGTGCACTTCTTCAGGCAATGGCTCATTCCTAGGAGGGGAAGTTACTTCATTATTATCTCCCTGTTCCTCATCATGACAAATCTGGATATGGAGGGCTGGATTTGATGATTCTTGTGGCATCTTTCTTTTATCTTGTCTATCATTCCTGTCATTTTGTATTGTAGACTCCATTGATTCATCTACATCATGGACCATGCTTTCATCTATCCTTTGATCCTTGCCTCGATTTATTTCTCTCTCATGCCTAGAAGAAGCGCTAGGAGGCTGATCAAAATTTGTCTTTTGCTTCTTCTTGGATGTCTCTTCTTCATTCTTCCTCTTCGATCCTTTAGAATGAGAAGTGCTCTCACTTGCACTTGCCCTTTCTTCATCTTCTTTCCTTGTCTCCAAATTGAATGTCATTATTACATCTTGCTCCTTCAATTTCTGATGCTAAATATCTACCCATCTGCGTGTGCAAGTTAAGACTTGATTCATCAATTCCCTAAAATCCATGACTTCCTTTTCATCCCAATTATCTACCACTATCTTGTGCTTGATTGGCCACTCTATAAACTTTGCATTTCCTGATGAGATCAAGAGGCAGCTGGGAGTGCATCTTCTTCTTTATCTCCAAGTCATCTTGAGCATTCATCCAAAAGTCTTCTACTTGAAACACATGTTTATGCTTTCTTCCAGCCATTTCTTCTACATTACCATGGGGATCAAAGTTATCTCTAGAAGCAAATGGTGTAAACGAATAGAGAGATAACTCTTGCTTGGCACTTTCAGCTACTTGAAGGGAAGGACAAACTTCTATTGAATTTCCAAGTGAAATGGAATTAGTGATGACACCTCCATGTTTGTACCTTAATGACTTGGTACATGATAACAATTGTCTTGCCACCTCAAGTAGTACTATCCTGTTTGTTGGATAACGTGGCAACATATAAGGAGGAGAAGGACATCCTTGGATCCATATGTATGTGAATTTGGGAAATTGAATGAACCAGGCACCATTTTGTTTGACAAGTGCTTGTGCTTCCGGATACAATCTTTGATGGATTCCACCTTATAGTATCCTAGCGATGTGCATTGTGAAAGTATCATTGACTTTTTTATGGTGTTGTTTAGGTGGGTGATGCAATATTTCATAGGATTCACAAACCCTTATCTCTTCGGGCCTCCTTTCAACTCTGCTTCTATGTGGTAGTCCCACATATTCATAATTCCTTGCTAGAGAATATATGACATATGATCTCATGTAGAATGACTTGATGGGAACTAACCTTCTCAATTGTACATCTAGGCTATTACTAATGATTCTTGCCCAATTGATCATTCCTTTCCCTTGGATGATTATTTGTATGAAGAAGAACATGCATTTGTCAAAACAAAAAGCTTGAGGAGCACCTATTACTCGGCTAAGCATGGTGATCAAATCCCTAAATTCTTCTTGGAAGTCAATTCGGTGTGGCCCATTAGGTATCTTATTCAGGCGAGGTCTACTCTTTTGCAACCAATCCCTATTGATAACTGCTAAGCATGCATTAGGATCATCTTCATAAATTGGTTTAGCTCCTTCCAAGCTTCTATAAATCATGTCCCTTTGTTCTGGTAGGTGGAAAGCTTCACTTATAGTTGTTTCTGATAGGTAATCAAGAATGGTTCCATCCTCGGCCACAATTGTCCTCGAGTGTGAATCATTGTGCTTGGCGCACTCAATCATTAGTTCATGACACCTAACTGCAGGAGGGAAGCTGGCTGCCTTGATGCTGCTGCTTTCTATTATCCTCTTGGCTATGGGTGATGGTTTGCCAATATATGGCTCCTCACGAAACTTCTTCACATTGAAGTTTCCAAGGTTTGTATTTCCAATGTTGCTTTACTGGGATGTGATTTTAGTCTCCAAGTCATCGTTCTTCTGATCTTCTTTGATCAGGGCCTGTCGGGAGGTAGATCCGCTTGCTTGGGCACTGCCATCATTCACCTATTAAAAATGTTCAAGTTAGGGTCTTGACAAGGTTATGAAAATTAGTGATTTCAGGCTTGCAAAACCTTAGAATGAAGATGAAATACCGATCTAAACCAGTCCTACATTCTAATGATTCTAATCAATTGCTTAATAAGACTGGTCTAACTCTGTACATGCATCCTAACTTGAATGAATTATGATGTTCTGCCTCTAATCAGACCTGATTTTTGATGTTGAATGCAGTTCTTACCTCTGATTTTGATGATTTCCTTTCAATCAAAGGACTGGCAGCAATCAATGAATTCACTGTTTGGAATGTATTCCTACTATCTAAAGGCAAATCTGGGCTGTCTTAATGATTGAATTATTGATCGATATGTCTCCAGCTGAGTACAATTCGCTCCCTCTTTGATTAATTCAGGTGCTTTAAGGTAAATTCACCTTTCTAAAACATCAGACCTGTATCTTTAATGCTTGAATTTCTTTGCCTTGATCC
Organism: Cryptomeria japonica; assembly: GCF_030272615.1. Taxonomy (NCBI): domain Eukaryota; kingdom Viridiplantae; phylum Streptophyta; class Pinopsida; order Cupressales; family Cupressaceae; genus Cryptomeria; species Cryptomeria japonica. The sequence goes on from NC_081415.1 coordinate 155,055,391, forward strand.
TCAGGTCTGCACCTTTAATGTCCAAGTTCGCTTTTGTGCTGGAACAGTTCACTTATATTTTAGTGAAATTCGCTCATGAATAGATAGAATTCGCTTCCTTGCTGAAGAAGTTCGCTTAGCCTGCTCTCAAATTCGCACTTGAAAAGAAGAGAATGTTTGAATTGATGGTTAAAATGAATATCTTGACTCTTCTTTTATAGATGTTTAGGGTAAAAGAGGTGTCTTTTGGAGTGTAAGGCCGACTTAATTTAGCCAGCAAATTAACTTTCATCATACTTTTCAGGCTCTATAGACTCCCTTTGAATTCGCTCCAAGACCTTGGCAAGGTACATGAAATAATAAGAATTCGCTCTTGTACCTTTACAAGGTACGTCACCTTAATCAAAATTTCGCTCCATGACCCTTGGGAGATACATGACCTAGGTCAAAAAAAATTTGCTCTAAGACCTTTCTAAGGTACGTGATCTTAATAAGTTCACTTTCAAACCTTCACTTGTATAAATTCGCCTTTAATCCTCTGCAAGGTACTCAACTTAGCAAAAATTCACTCTGGACCCTTGGGAAGGTACATCAATAAGTCAAAGTTCGCCATGTATCCTTCGGAAGGTACACACATGTTCTTGGACAAAACTCTAAGACTTCTCCAAGGTACACATCTTCAAATTCGCTCTGGACCCTTAGGAAGGTACATGACTTGGAATTCGCTTTTGGACCTCTCCAAGGACATGGCTTTGAATTGACCCTTAGTTCAATTTCTTCCTCTTTCTTCTACCTCATTGATTTGAGCCTTAAGTTTTCCAATCTCTCCACACGAAAGCATCATCAACTCGACCCTTAAGAACACCTATGGAGGAAATTCGCTCTAGGACCTTTGGAAGGTACGTGCCCTTGGTAAAATTTTCGCTCTAGGACCTTAGCAAGGACATCAAATTTCGCTCTAGGACTTGAGCAAGGTACGGGGTCAAGGCATTTAGGCAAATTTCACTCCAATGAGGGAGCAAGGTACACGGTTTTGATGCAAATTTCGTTCTGAAGTTTTGGCAAGGTACTGTTGTGACGTATTCACATATCGCCCCATTGCAAATGGGGACCCTTACTCTTTTTTGCTTTCTGGGGTTTGCTTTCTAGGTTTTTAGGGTTTGTTTGTTAGCCTTTGCATGCTGAGTGTTGCCAGAGGGATCGCTAGGATGGCAGACTCTGCTTGAGCCTGGGTGAGTCCACGGGGCCCCAGAATAAGGGTTTCTTTGAGAGTATTCCTTAGGGCCTGGTTTTGCTCTTGTTGCTAATTGTGTCTTGCTTGGTGAGTGAGTATCATCCTTGAAGGTCTGAGCTAGGTCAAGTTGGTGAGTGATGAAGTCTGGAATGTCATCCTGATCTTCAAATGCCCTGAAATTTGGCTAAGTCTGGAATGTCTTCCTGATCCTGAAATTTGACTAAGTCTGGAAAACTGAAGAATCCTCCAAAAACTAGATTTTGCATTATAACTCCTGGAGGTTTGAAACCACTCTCAAACATCCTGGCAGTATATATGGAATATAACTTAAAGTATAAGATATCACTTATACTTAAATGTTATATTCCATACATGAATCCTGACGGAGAGACCAAAATGTCAAATTTTGCTCTTGACCCTTCCAAAGGGTCCAGAGCGAAATTCTCCATAAGACATTCTACTTTGACCCAAACTTAGAACTAACTCATTCCCAGGCATTATTGAGGGCAAAACACTTGTTTGGATGAAGAAATGTGAGAAATGAAGTCAAGATTGAGCCTAAATGTGAATTTCGCTCCTGGCCCTTCCAAAGGGTCCAAAGCGAAATCCTCAATAAACACCTTTTTTCTTCCTCGTTTGCACTGCGAACCTTGTTCCTTGGACAGTGGGGATAGATTGATGTACTCTTGCCAAGAGAAGTGAATGAAGGGACTGAGAGGTGAGGATTTTGTCCAAGAACATGATTTTCGCTCCTGACCCTTCCAAAGGGTCCAGAGCGAAAATCCTTATAAACCTCATTTTCTCCTTTGTTTAGACCAACATTCTAGTTTTGAAGTGATGGAATGTGAAAATGTGAAGGATTTTGGCCTAGAACATGATTTTCGCTCTTGACCCTTCCAAAGGGTCCAGAGCGAAAATCCTTGTAAACCTCATTTTCTTCCTTGGTTTGGTTAACTTTTGGTTTCTAAGGCATGATAGGGGATAGATTGAGGTGTTCTTGCCTTGAAAGGTGGTTGGACGCATGAAAAAATGAAGATTTTTTGCCTAAAGGATGAATTTCGCTTCTGACCCTGCCAAAGGGTCCAAAGCGAAATCCTTATTTTGACCCTCTATTTTGCCTTGAGCACTAGAAGGACCTTGTTTTGAGCTTATTTGGTGGTGGATTGCCTTGATTATGGTGAAAGGAGGTTGGATAAATCAAGTTTGAAGGAGAATTGAGACAATGGAATGTGAAATCAACCTAAATTGGAATTTTCGCTCCTGACCCTTCCAAAGGGTCCAGAGCGAAATTCCTAGATGGCACCCATTTCTTCCTTGTTTAGACCAGGATCTTAGTTTCTAAGGCATATTGTGAAAGTTTGGACATGTTCTTGCCTAAGGAAGTGATTGAAAGCATTGAAATTTGAGGGTTCTTGTCCAAGAATGAAATTTCGCTCCTGACTCTTCCAAAGGGTCCAGAGCGAAATTCTTTATTAACCTTATTTTTTTACCTTGTTTGGGCTTAAAACCTTGTTCCTTGGTCGTGGAGGTGAATTGGAGTTGAAAGAATGAAGGAATATGCTAAAAACAAGAATTTCGCTCCTGACCCTTCTAGAGGGTCCAGAGCGAAATTCCTAAAATCCACCTTTTCCTTTCATCTTGTGTCAAGCTAAGCATGGATAAAGATGAATAGAGCTTAGAAGGATCCCTAGGCATGCCTTGGAGTTGATTTTTTGCCATCAACAATGATGATTTTGAGCTAGGACATGAATTTCGCCCCTGACCCTTCCAAAGGGTCCAGAGCACAATCCAAATGGGTCCTGTCCTTGGCCATGGTCTTGAGCGAATTTCTCCTTCTAGGCCTTCTTGGGGGTCAAACAAGTGTTGCCTTAGTGAGGAAGGATTCCAAAGGTGAGAATCATAGCATAGCAAGGGAAGAAGGAGATGGAATTGTGTCCTAATCTTGATTTTCGTTCCTGACCCTTCTAGAGGGTCTAGAGCAAAATTCCCCAAAACCACCCTTTTTTCTCAATTTTATGCTAAGTGAAATGTGGGTCAGGATGGGGTAAGATTGGAGAAGTCCTTGAGCAAAACTTTGAGTTGCTAGTGATCCAGGAACATGAAGGAATTGAGCCAAATCAAGAATTTCGCTCGACCTCTTAAAAGGGTCCAAAGTGAAATTCCTAGGATCACCTATTTTCCGTGCAAATCAAGTTAATTTTTTGGTTTTTATGGCCTAGATAGGAGTGAGGCAATGTATCCTTGGTCTTGGAGGTGGATTGGAGTTGAGAGAATGAGAAAATAAGCTCAAATCATGAATTTCGTTCCCGACCCTTCCAAAGGGTCCAGAGCGAAATTCCTAAAAACCACCTATTCCTTTCATATTTGTGCCAAGCCAAGCCTGAACCAAGGTGATAGAAGCCCTTGAGATTGCCTTTGAATGGATTGTTGTCTCCAAAAATGATGATTTTGGGTTAGAGGAAGAAATTCGGTCCTGACCCTTCCAAAGGGTCCAGGTCGAAATCCATTATAGGCCCTGTCCCTGGCCATGATTTCTAGCGAAATTCTCTTTTCTGGTCATTTTGAAGTCAAACAAAATGTTGCAAACATGGGAGAAGGATCCAAGGATAAGAGTCCAAGTATAGAAAGTGAAAAAGATAGACCTTGGTGAAGGAAAACAAGCAAATCATGAATTTCGCTCCCGACCCTTCCAAAGGGTCCTGGGCGAAATTCACCAAATGTCCTTTTTCTTCCAAATTTGTGCTAGACCAAGACAGTGATCAAGGTAGATTGGGCTTAAAGATTGCCACAAGCATGTCTTAGAAGGGGTTGTGAGTGAAAGAAGCGAGTGTTTTGTCCATGATCAAGAAATTCACTCCTGACCCTTCCAAAGGGTCCAAGGCGAAATTCTCAATTTCACCTAACTTGCTCATGATAAAGGTCAAAGCATGGATCCCTAGGCTTTGGAGGAAGGAAAGCTATCATATGTTTTCCTTGGGAGGAATTTTGGAGTAAACAAGTGATAGAATTATCGTGGAATGCAAAATTCGCTCCTGACCCTTCCAAAGGGTCCAGGGTGAAATTCTTATAGGGCCCGTCCCTGGGAAGGATTTTGAGCGAACTTTATTTTGAAGTCTTGTTGACGATTTAAGGTGGAAAATGCTTTGTTGAAATGAACATGTCATATGTACTTAATCACCTTTTGGTTTATTTTGCAGATGGAGAAAACCAGGCCAGGGCAAGGACGACCACTTCCAGTCCAGCATCATTAAGGACGACCACTTCTATTCCAGCATCATCAAGGCCGACCTCTTTGAGTCCATCATCATCAAGGACGACCAATTCCAGTCCATCATCGTCAAGGACGTTCCACAGGCAAAAGAGAAGACTCAAGGTGTTCAAGGAATTGCCAGCTACCTCCAGAACCTTCACTTTGCCACACTAAGGAACCACAAGATGACAATGAAAGGTGTTGCCAACATTTCAAGGAAAGGTACACCACCCATCCATCATGTCAAAGACAGAGGAGAATCAAATAAGGTCAGTGCAAGGGTCCGTTGAAGAAGCAGATAGTCTCAGAAGAGTGAATCAAAGTTAGCTTCTCAACATCATCAAATTCAACATCAACCAAGTTACAAGTGTCAGACAAGGTGGCATCCCAGTCATCACTCCTCCAGTCGGATTGGTCCACCTCAGCATGACCAGATTCAATGTACCTAATTTATCGAAGGCAGCACAAACTTCGATGTACCTACCCCTGCTTCTTATTGGTCCTCATCCTTGGAATGTAATTTTCTAATTGGCTAAGGAAGTTTGTTGTAACAAACCCTAATTAGGGTTTCTATCTTGTAATCCTAGCCATTGATTCTAAATCAATCAGAGCTGTCTATTTGTAAAGGGTTTTTTTATATAAGCCCCGGCTCCTCATTTGTAAAGGTTAATAGTTGGTTAATAGAGAATAGATAGTAGTGAATAGTCAGAGAGTAGGAAATAGCTAGAGTAGAATAGAAAGAGAAGGCAAAGATTGTTGCCAAGATGTTGTTGTAAAGGACTCGTAAACTTCATTGAAGAAATGGTGAATTCTATGGGTCGATTCAACAATTTGCATGGTCTCCATACTTCTCAAATTTGATTTCATGTTATTAGATAAGTGGAAGAAATGTGTATGATCGATGGTGAAATTTGTATATCCATACTACTAGCAGTTTGTTGATTGCAGACTTGCCTTGTGTAGTCAACTGGAATCATGCAGCTTAAGCTTAACTTCAATTGTCGCTTCTTCATTGATATGCATCAGCCTGATGGTCTCCATGCCTGTAGTGGTGATCTGAACATCATAAAGCTTTCCTCAGAAGATCGCACTAACCTTGTGGAGATGGTCCTGGGATGTCAAAGCAAGACTTAGTTAGAATTTCATCTCAAAGGTCATTCATTGCTCTTACATTCTTAGCATTAGAAATAGATCTCGTTTCAACCTTTCTCCTTTTTCCTTTTTTCAAAATCTAGGACCAGTAAAATCTCACGTTCCAGCAATATCCAAAGCGAATCAGACGTTCAGGCAGTCAAACGTAAGTCCCCTTGTGATTCCAGCAAAAACACATCATACCACGAGAAGCTTATCCACACGTAGAAAACCTACATACAAGAACCTTGGAGTTGCTTTGATTGATCCTTCGGCAAAATCTTCGGCAGTCGGGAAACTTTGTTCAAGAGAGGATAATGTACCTTTAGGTATTTTATTCTGTGTTCGTATGTGTACAAAAGACACATCAATAGGTACGCAACCTTATGAATGACTCTTCACTTAGCTCTTTCACTTGACTTTGCTTGGTTTGTTCAATCTTGAGTCCTTCATCTACGAATCATTCTTGCAACACTTGATGACCTACTCCACTCCATTCACTAGAAAAGAGCATAGAGAGACTACTCCTAGAGAAGGCAAAACTTAAAAAAAAGGGGGGTCCCCATCTTGATGGGGCGATGTGTGATGTGGTCACAACAGTTCCAAAGAGAAGAGATCCAAGTTGGGACCTTCGGGAAAGAGAGGAATTCTTGTTGGTTACAACGAAACCTCCAAAGCATTCAGAATCTACATTCCAGGTCAGAAGTATATTGAGGTTAGTAGAGATGTTACCTTTGAAGAAGATATTGCATTCAAAAAGTCCAAAAGTTCAAGTATGGAGATTGACAATGAAGTTCATGATAACCCTCAAAACTTGGATATTGATCATGATACTAAGATTCAGAGGGAGTCTATAGAACCTGAAAAGTATGATGATCTAGTTGAGCCTATGGATCCTACTAATGGGCCTAGAGATATTACTGTGAGCAAGAAGAGACCCCTTTGGGCAAGAAACACTGTACAGGAGGCAAAAAAGTTTGCAGCTCCAAGTGGCACATTCGAAGAGAGGAGGAGACCTCAAAAGTTCTCCAACTATGTTGCATTGATGTGCAACATCATTGGGTTTGAACCTTCCAGCGTTGAAGAGGCCATGAACTAGCAAGCATGGAAGAATGTTATGGATGAAGAATATCAGTCTATCATCAAGAATGATGTTTGGGATATTGTGCCTAGACCCAAAGGTAAGTCAGTTGTATCTTCCAAATGGTTGTTTAAAATTAAACATGCTGCTGATGGAAGTATTGAGAAATACAATGCTAGGTTTGTGGCTTCTCTCAGCAGGAAGGCATAGATTATGAGGAAACCTTTGCCCCTGTGGCTCGATAAACTTCTATCAGGACTATCATTGCTATTGCCGCAGCTAAGGGATGGAAGTTACATCAGATGGATGTAAAGACAACTTTTCTCAATGGAGTTATTGAAGAAGAGGTTTACATAGAGCAACCTGAAGGCTTCGTGATCCATGAGAGAGAGTCTCATGTATGCAGATTGAAGAAAGCATTATATGGCCTTAAGCAGGCGCCCCGTGCTTGGTATGAAAGAATTGACAAGTACTTGGTAAGCTTAGGTTTTTGTAAGAATGATGCTGATCCAAATATTTACTTCAAGGTATTCAATGGTGAGATGTTAATTCTGGTTTTATATGTTGATGATTTATTTCTGACTGGAGAAGATCATCTCATTCTTAGATGTAAGAAAGAACTGACTTCAGAATTTGAAATGAAAGATCTAAGTCTCATGCATTTCTTTCTAGGGTTAGAAGTATGGCAAAGACCTAATGAGATTATTCCAAGTCAAGGTAAATATACCATTGATATTTTGAAAAGGTTTGGAATGTTAGATTGTAAACCTATGTCTACTCCTATGGAATCTAACTTGAAGAAGTTGAGTGAGTCTGCAACTAGTTCAGATATTGTGGATCCTCCTAAATATCGGCAGCTGATTGGATCCTTGATGTATCTAGTTAACACTAGACCTGACATTTGCTATGTAGTGAGTGCTCTTAGTCAGTTTATGTGTGAACCTAGACAGATTCATCTAGTTGCAGTCAAACATATCTTGAGATACTTGCGTGGCACAGGTGGATATGGATTGAAGTACTCTTCCAACATAGTACTGAACTTGGAAGGTTATTTTGATTCTGATTGGGCAGGAAGTGTCATTGATCGTAAGAGCACTTCTGGAGTTTGCTTTAGCTTGGGATCCGCTATGATTTCCTGGTGTAGCAAGAAACAGTCTTCAGTGGCATTGAGTACTACAGAAGTAGAATACATTGCAGCATGTGTGGCAGCTAGAGAAGTAGTGTGGCTTCGAAACCTCCTTGCAGGATTGTTTGGACAACCTTGGGAGCCTACAGTTATCCATAGTGATAACCAAAGCTGTGTGAAGCTTTTTGCCAATCTAGTATTTCATGACAAAACAAAGCATGTGGAAATCCAGTATCATTATATCAACGATATTGTGCAAAGGAATGTTGTTCAGCTGAAGTACATTAGCATTGATGAGCAAACATCAGATGTTCTCACCAGGCCTCTTGCTCGAGTGAAGTTTGCATACTTTCGAGATAAGCTTGGAGTTGTGGAGAATGAAGATCTAGCTGAGAGGGAGTCTTAGCATTAGTGATACATTGAGATGTATCTTCTACCCTTTGCGAGTAGGCATGGTGGTAATGCACTCTTCTTTGGGAGAAGTTTGAGATGAAAGCCCTCTTCCACCCTCTGCGAGTAGGCATGGTGGATCCACTCTCTGGCGGTAGGTATGGTGGATGTCATGGAAGAAATTCCATGATCTAGCACTTGTGTTTATTCACCCTCTGGGAGTAGCTATGGTGAACGTCATGTTTTGATGACAACATCATGATTGCGTGATGGGCACTTGTGTTCATTTGTTTTCATTCATGGGTGTAGCCATGATGGACCCACCCTCTGGGAGTAGCCATGGTCGTTATCACTATGTGACTTAGATCTTGAGAAGGTCTCCTCCCTAGCTAAGAGGGAGTGTTGATGTTATAGCTAGGTCAGAATCCTTCTTGGGCCGACCTAGCACGTTTATGTGACTAATTGGCCCTTGGCCTTAGTCACGCCCTATATAGAATATGTAACTTGTAACGCGTGAGATTGAAAGCTTTATATCATTATTTGTTATTTCTATAAGGCCGACGTATTGTGAATAGGTCTCTGAACGACATGTTATAATAAGTGTCTACCTCCTATATAAAGGAGATGAATTGTCATTCAAGAATATACAATTAGCGAATACAATCATTCACACAACGAACACATTCTCCTTCAGCAGTGATCAGCGAATATCATCTACAGTCAGCAAATATCTCCTAAGGATAGCGAATTCACTTCTATGCATAGCGAACTACATTCCAAGGTTAGCGAACTTTGATCTAGAGTCAGCGAACCTGATTAAAGGTTCAGCGAACTGCTTGTGACAGCAATCATCGTCTCTTGACCTCCAAATAAGTGTACTGCAGATAAGTTGTGTGCCCTAGTTTGAGACACAATACTACTGTGCATACCCTGCTGGTTCTAAATGCTTAAAGTGTTGAAGCCAAATTGTAAAGATACTGTCTGATTATTGCATAATAAGATCTGAGATTTATAGCTGGGTTTTTTATCTCCAAGAGGGAGGTTTTCCCAGGGTATTTTTTGGTGTTCCTTGTGTTCATCGTTTTGATTTTCTGTCATTGCTATCATCTGTCTGATCCAAATCTATCAGTCTGATCCTAAAATTAACAATTTACACTAGGTTCGTGATTTGGATAGTAGGTCCTATTGATGTGTTTTTTTATGACACCTCAAACACAGAATAAAATACCAAGTATTCTATCCTCTCTTGAACAAGGAAACCTTGAATGCTAAATTTCCTGATCAAACAAGGCAACCCCAAGGTTTACAATGTGAACAATCCGACTTTAATGTTGGATAGACTCAATGTATTGATGTAATATTGGTGGTTTACACAAAGGGACTTACGCTTAACTAGAATGTGGAACACTTAACTAACTTGGAAAGTAAAAAGATAAAAGGATGAAAGGTTAAGGAAATCTAATTTAAGAGTAATGACAACGATGATAATGAATGATGCTTAGATAGACAAACTCCTCAAATCAAGCTTTGCTTCACCATGATAACAACCACACAAAACTGATGCGATCTCCAAAGGTATTTAATGATTTTCATATTGCAAACATCCATTAAAATATCCAATGCTGGTGCAATCCAAATGAACATCCACAATCGAACTATTGCAACAATGAGGTTCAAACTAACCATGCGTGCTGCAATTTGCAATCAACAAATTACAAATGGTATGAATACCAAGGAATTCATCACATGTTATCACATTTCTCCATCAAAATCAATGAACTTTAACTAAATTTGAGAAGTAGAAAGAAACCACACAAAATGTAGAGACAAGACACAAAGATCCACCATATCTTCAATGAAATTGATGTATTAATTTCAACATAGTCTTGGCAACAACTTCTTCTCCTCCTCCTACTCTAAGACTAAGATTACTTACTAACCATTAAGCTTTACAAATGAGAAGCAAAGCCTTTTATAGACATCCCAATTACAATGCAAGGGCTAGGATTGATTTCAAATCAATGGCCAAGATTTAACAATAAAACCTTGATTAGAGTTAGTTACAACTAACTCCTCTTCGACCAATGAGAAAATTACAACATTTTGGACACATGTCCTTCCCTTGAATTCAAACCAATGAGAAATGAGGTTAGGTACATTGAACAATATTTGATGTAATGCCACGTGTCACTTGCTCCTCCTTTGATGAGTTAGGTTTAATACACCTGGACATGTTGACTTGGCATCATTGAATTGGTCAATGATCATCGGGCACTACCTCAACTTGCACGTATCCCTAGCAATCTTTCTTGATATTCAACATCATCCAATTGCTTGATGTGATGGTTCACATTCCCAAATTGCATCATCTTGATGATCAAGTTTCTAACTTTGATTAACTCTTCTTAAACTATCTTTCCTCTATCATTCTTGCATTTCACTTTTCCATCTTCACATTCGGGAATTTTCCTTCTTTGTGATGCATTTCCATCCTCAACTTCAGAATCTTGAATTCCTTCCTTCCTTAACGCTCGTTGATCTTGAAATTCCTTGCCTTGGATGTGGATTTCCTGATGGAATTCAATCCTTCATGTTGTAATGTCTTGATCTTTATCCTTTGGAATCTTTCTTTTGTGCTCCCCTTCATGTTGTAGTGTCTTTCATGTGGTTTTCCTCCTTTGCATTGTTGTGAAGTCCTTTTGATCTTGAGCTTTGAGTAAACCTCCATATTGATGAGTTTGTTCCTTTGATTTTGGAAATCCAAGGTGATTGTAGAATCTTCCTTGAATGTCTTGATGTCCTTGTATGGCTTTCATTTTGTAGAGCAATCCCACGTGTTGTAGTTGCATGACTTAATCCTCTCAATCACCCCTTGGATTTCTTGATATTCTTGAATGATGAAGTGTAGGTCTTGATGTTGGAAGTCCTTCAACGAGCTGGTCTTTTCCTTCATCCGCATTATGCAATTTGATTTCTCCTTCTTGTACGTTGAATTCTTCCATCCAGTGAAGTCTTTCTCCTTGTGAAGTTCTTCATTCCCTTGCAATCATGCCTGAAAAGACAAAGAAGATATCATGAAAGTGGATGAAACCTTTATGTCAATTTCAAAAGTGTTGCAAGATGATCATGATATGAAAATGACAACTACATCTTACATTTTATGTTGAGGAAATCTGAAAGATATTACATGACATTCCTTCCTCAAGAAAAATAGTGAAACAAAATTATCAAGACAGCATTAATATTTCCCAAAATGTCTTGCAAGCCCTCTTAAAATTTGGAAATGGTGTTTAAAATTTGGAAATGTTACTCTTTTAATGTGGGAATATAACTTCAGGCCTGATAATGCCTCGCCCTTCATTCAGATCTGCCCAAGTTCTCACTAAAATTACCTTTTTCCACTTCAAATCTGATTACTCTTCCTGTTGAATTTATCCTCTCCTTGTCTACAACTTGGAATTGCAAGTGATTTTCTTGAGGAAAATCGTACCTGTTGCTGGAAACTACCTTCAGGTCTGTTCCTCAATCTCCCGTCTAAATTCGAATTTGCTTGAATAATGATGAGATGCATTGATCTTCTTCTTATATGGATTCCTCACATTCGAGGAACGAAAGTTGGCCCTCCCTTCCTTGAATTTCATTTTTACCTTGCATCCACATGTTTGACTCACTATCCCAGCCGACCTAAATCTCATGTTGGGTCGATTCACATCATGAAAATTTTGTGGATTATGGCATTTCGGGGATTTTGAGGGTTTATGGAATTTTTTTTAACTCGTGCCTTTTTTGTGGATTTTTGAGACTCATGGAAAAATTCTCTTTCCTCCTTTTTTTCGTGGATTTTTTGGTTGGATGGAAAAAATTTGCAACCTCATTTTTTGTGGATTCTTGTATGTCAAGGAAAAATTCGTTTGCTTGCAATTTTTTGTGGATTATTGAAGCGCATGGAAATATTGACATTCTTGCCCTTGAAAAGTCATGGATTTTAAGCACTTGAGGAAAAATTCAAGGGAGCTAGTAATTTTGTGGATTTTCATCCTTCATGGAAAAATTCAAGGTCCTCAAAAAAGTCGTGGATTTTGGAGTTTCATGGAAAATTTTTCATTCCTTTGAATTTTTGTGGATTTTGCTTGGTTGTGGAAAATTCCAAATGCCATTGGAATTTGATGGATTTGGAGAGGTCATGGAAAATTCCAAGTTAACAAATTTTTTTGTGGATTTTCAAAGGCATGGATTTTTGATTTTTTCCTTGTTCATCCAAATTCCATGGAAAAAGTAGGGGATTTCAGCAAGTCACAATTTTTTTGTAATTTAATTAAAATTTCGTGGATTTTGCTATTGCAAGGAAAAAATTTCGTAACTTCACTTTTTCATGGATTTTGCTTTGTTGCAGATTTTGCTTTGTTATGGATTTCGCTTTGTTGCAGATTTTGCTTTGTCGCAGATTTTGCTTTGTTGCAGATTTTGCTTGGTCATAGATTTTGGAATTCCTTATCATTTTGCCCCTTCTAATCCACACTTATCATTTTCAAATTTCATTTCCTTATCATGGATAAAATCCCACTTTCATCTTTCATTTTTCTCTCAACCTTGGAAATTTCTTCATTTTTTTGACAACTTTCCTTGACAACATTTTTTTACCTTGTCAAGCAAAATTTCCTCATGACTCCTCGCTCTTTCGTCATCTTATCAAATTTCTTAACTTGAAGACCTCATTCATTGATTTTGGACTTGGACTTGCTAATTGGACCATACCTTCCCCTGACTTGACCTACCTATTTCAAGGGTTTGAAACTTTGATCAACGTTTTCTCCCAGTTTGACAAGACATTGCAACCATCTTAAGGGATAGGTGACAAAAACTACTGCCAAGCTAACTCAAACTAAGCAAAAAAGTGGGGTCCCCATTTGCAATGGGGCGATGTGTGAAAGCGTCACAACAGGTCCATGAGTGGATGTTATTATGCTATTTGGAGTTGTCTATAGTTGTGTTCTCTACTATAGAAATAGAGTACATGGCTGTGACACATGCTTGGAAGGAGGTAGTGTGTTAATAGAGATAGTGTTTAGGCATTGACTTTGAGTGGACAAGTTAGAATTGCATGTGATTATTAGAGGGCTATCTATTTGGTGAGGAAATCAATGTACTATACTTATATGAAGCATATTGATATTCAATATCACTTTGTTTGCAAAATGGTTGAGGGTGGCAAAGTCATGATACAAAAGGTTGACTCTTTGGTTAACGTGCAAATTATTTGCTAAGCTAATGAGCACAAATAAGTTTGGTTGGTTCAAAGAAGTCATGGACATTGCTTCTTCTAACACTTGATTCATTTTTTAGTTACTGTTATGTCTTTGCAATGTAAATGTCAATTGGGAGAATGTTTGGATTAAGTGCCATTCATGTTGCAAATACTATAAGCCCTATAAATTATATTTAATTATGTAGATGCTAGTAATGTATGATTTCCAACTATCACAAAGTGGAAAAAATGGGAGGCCCATGTAGTTAGCTAAAGTATATAGTACTCTTCTAAAGAAATATTGTTCTATTTTGTAATTGAGAAGATTAGTTCTTGACTACTTGTGGGTTGGCAATTGGCAATTATTGGTGGTTGGTAGTCTTAACTAAACCGGTACACTATTTATATGTAGTCGAGACATCTCTCTTTGTGATTTCATTGTACTTATTGCATATCTTGCACATTTATTACTTGGAATGAAAGTTATTTCTTTCGAATATGCACAATGAGTTATATTGTTATGTTTCTATGTTCTGCTAATGTACATTTCTATTTACCTATATAACTGGTAGAGTTACTAAGTAAACATTTGGCGCCATTGCCGATATGAATCTTGGGGAAATATAATTCATAGACAGGCAATATGGCGATGTAATGGGTCGACCTGTGGAAGAACTAGAAGTATTTGAAATTGTAGAAGAGGAATACACAACATAAGACGAACTAGCACAAGACTTGGTATACTTGTTGGAAGCATCGGTTAACTAGACGTTCTAAGGGAGGCTCTCTAGCAAGAGGTTCCCAAGAGTGCGATTTAGGATAACCTAATTGGGAATGACGAAGTTGACTATCTTCTTTGAAGACTGCAAAGGTTGTTGGCACCTAACTTATTGCCCTTCAAGACCTTTTGGGAAGATAGGGATCGAGAGCAACAACGGCAACAAATACTACAATAGCACGAAGAACGAAAGCGAAGTGAGGAAGAATGTGACACAACCAAGAGACATACCTCTAGAAATTAATGGCCATGTAGTTGAGCAAGGAAAGAAGACGTACGCCAAGTAGTCAAGAAGACATAGAAGGATCGATAAGAAGATCCTTTCAGTTGAGAGAACAAAGTGATCGATGAAGATGACTAAGAAGAATTGCAAAAGTGGAAAACAAAGGACTATTGAGGGAAAGTCCAAGTTTGCTGAGAAGCAAAAGTTGCAACGTTAGTCAAAGTCGTAGTCGAAAGGACAAGAAGAATTTCACTGATAGTGAGCAAATGACAAGCGAGTGGGTAGAACTAGCAAGATACCTACCACTCTTGGACGAAGCATATTGTTGGTTCCTATATCAACAGATTGTTAAACCCTAAGAGTATGTCAAGTTCTATAATCAGGTTCAACAACGGATTTGGCCAATGAACGAGAATCGATCCTGAAGGTGATTGATTTCTCTTGGACTTTTGGTTCTGCTACACCGAGGCGGGTGAACCTATAACATCATCATTTGATATCTCTCCAAGATTAATCAATGATATTCAAGCAGATTATACCTCACACAATTTTTGTAGGTTTAATTGATCACAACTTTAATTCACTTATCCCCTTTCATTCTATTTCGCATTGGCATGATGTGGAAAATAGAAAAATAAAATCTAACACCTACACCTACTCCTATAACTAGAAATAAAAGATATGTTTTGATTTTTTTTGTGGCAGTGGAGTCAAATTCCACAATGATTCTTTGCTCATCCAATTGTTTAAAACTCGAACTGTCTAGCACTATCCTTGTTTATGCATTACATAAATGTGCATTACATAAACTCAAACTGTTCAACACTATCACTGTTTATGCATTACATAAGTATTAGTTCATGGGTTTCAAGTGCGGAATTTTAGGTGGACACAAGTTAGTGCTTCAACAAGCACTAGTTGCACACGACTATATCAATGATCTAAAATTGCTGGTGGATCTCTAAGGGAAAGGAATGTTTGATTTAGAAATCCTTGAGATGTTCCACCTTGGTAGAACCAAGAAGGCATTGACAAGTCTTTAATCTCTGCAATGACACTTTTGAGGATAATCCAATATTGGATTCAAAGTAGTCAAACTAGTGGAGGCTGGAGTGTTGTATGGAACCATGGGGAAACTATAGAGAAGAAGAGGTTTCCCAGATGCATAAGGGGGAGTAATGATGTTGAAGAGTCATATGGGGATCTCAAGGGATTGGGACCTCCACGGAAGGCATCATGTGGCCTAATTTGATGTCCAATGAGGTGCTGATTTGTTTGCAAATAGACAAGATATTAGTATAGAGGGATGTTTCCTAGAAATGTTGGTTGTAGGAAAGGGAGTGCATGGGGTTTGTTGGGTCCCAGAACCATTGCTACACAATCTTAGAACATAGTTTCGCCTTCAAGGCCAGGGGTGTCCTGGAGAAGGTAAAAAGGAGTTCATCAACAAACTGAGGTTACAAGCAAATTGATAAGAGTGGGTATTCTCTCTTGTACTTTGAACTTAGCTCAGACTCAAGAGGGTATTCCTAGAAGTATCCTTAACACATTTAAAAGTAATTAAAATATAACTTGATTACAACAAAGGTAGCTATACCCAATTTAGGCTTGACCCCTATAATGTCACTAGGTCAAAGATAAACTAGTTGTATAAAAACCCACTTACATAGCTGATAATATATTTTGCACATGCACCTATAGATGGTAGAAATATTATAATCCCCAGTATTGTTTCATTCATTATTTCATACATAGTGGTAAGATGCAAACATGCATGCCATGATTCTTTGACGATTTCATTGTTTAGGTTTTCTTAAGATTGTACCCTGGTTTATAACAATATTTTATACATAAACAACATGTATACCTTAAACTAAACATAATCTACTCCTGTAAAGGATGGAGGGTGTTTAACTTTTAAATGATAACTGTTTTATCTTGTACCAATATGGACCTGCATACTCCATTATGCAACATGATCATGAACAACAAAGAGGAAAGAGATAGTATCAGACAAGGTATCAACTGGACTAGATTTTATTTACATGACAATCAAAGATTACATCATATGTAATGGACATAGTTGGTAATCCTTCTCAGAACTACAACAACCCATATGCAACAAAGAAAGACCATCACAAAGCTTTTGTAATGCATTAGAAGTTGTCATCTTTCATCTAACCCCTGTTACAATCACACTAGCAAATGCGGCAAGAGATATGCACAATTGTGACTATACATTTCTCTAAATCATTACAAATTGCCATAGAGACATACCATTGCACGGAGATTTGCTTTTTACAAATCCTTTCAACTCTTAACAATATGCATTTCTTCATTTGCAGTTCAATCTGGTAGCATTTGATGTGTTAGAATCAACCATAGACCTTCCTAGACTAGAAAATTAGTCTTGTGGCCAACCCTTTGAATGAAAAACAAGTTGCTATTTATATATCTCCATGTCTGATTTTCAGCTGCTCATGGGGGCTCAAAAGTGGGAAGAAATAGCAGACTTGGCATTTGAGAGTCATTTGTGGGAGTCATCCAAGATTGTCGGACATGTTGATGTGTTTTTTATGCACTATGCACTCAGTGTGTAGGATGTGATCTTGCTGAATCACAAGGGGGACTTACCTTGAATCTTGAATGCTTGAATGTCGCGGGAACGTGGAAATTTACTTGATTTGAAAAAAGGAAAAAAGGATAAAGGGTTTAGAAAGCTGATCTAACTCTAAGAATGTAAGAGCAATGTACAATCTTTGGTGAAACTCAACTAGACTTTGCTTTGCCATGCAAAGCAATAACTCCACAAAGTTTAGTGTGATCTCCTAAGGTAAGCATATGATGTTCAAATCACTACCATAGACATAAACACCACCAAGGCGATGTGTATCAATGAAGAAGTAGCAATTGAAGTTAAGCTTAGCTAAATGAGTTCAGTTGACTACACAAGATACTTCACAATCAATAAAATACTAGTAGTATGAACATAGGAGCTTCACCATCAATCATCCACAATAATCATCCATTCATCTAATTATTATCATCTAACATGAGGATCCAACAAGAAACCATGCAATTATGTAGAAGAAACAACGCATTCCACCATATCTTCAATGAAAAGGATGTTTATTTACAAGTTTGGCAACAATTTCTGCCCTCTCCTCCTACTCTACTTCTATTCCTAACTGCTATTGAAATATTAACTTGCTATTCACTATCTAATTTTTAACCTTTACAAATGAAGAAGTAGAGCCTTATATAGTGCTCTCACTACAATGAAGGGCCAGGATTGAATCCACATCAGTGGCCGAGATTGAAAGATGAAAACCCTAATTAGGATTTGTTATATCCATTACAAAGCATTTAATGCTTCACCAATGACAAAATTACATTGAATAGGACACATGTCCTTCCTTGAATTCTTGACCAATAGATGATGAGGGTAGGTGCATCGAAGTTTATGCCCACATGTGGTAGTTATTTGACTCGTTGGATGAGTCAAGTGCATTGAATGAGGATGCCTTAGAATGATGTGATTGGATAGGTGATTACTAGGCGCCACCTCAGCTTGCCTTTGTAACTCATCACAAGTGTTGTAGGTGATTGAGGCATATCTCTTGATATTCAACATTTCTAGGCTCAATCATAAATGAGATGAAGGTAGGAGATATTTCCAAATTGCATCACCTTCTAACTTTGATTAACTCTTGTGGAACTGTCTCCTGCCTTGATCACCTTTGCATCTGCTTCCTCCTTTGTAATAATTCCCTTCTTATGATGTCTTGAACTTGTCCTTCATCTCTTCTATGGGGTGAAACCTCTCCTTCATGTCATCCTTGAGGGTCTTCGCGTTAGTAGAGTCCTTTTGCACTTGATTCCTTATCTTGTATACGCTGAATTCCTTGATGTTTTTCTGAATGTTCATGTTTCTCAGCTTCCTTTCCTTGCATCAGAACCTAAAAGGAGATACAATGAATCAAAATCATGATAATAAAGCAACCTTTCATACTCCTAATACATCATTAATCATAATTTCAGATCTGTAAATGGCAATCTGCTGATAAAATTTGCTTTCAATCAGGTCTGATTAAGGTCTGATTTCCATTGGTTTCAGGTCTGAGATATGTCTGACTTTACTTAATTTCAAATCTGAGACTTGCCCTTACTCATTAACTTTCTAAGGCGCGGATTGGAAGTGACTCCTCAAGAAGTTCGGACTTTTTGAAGGTCACTGATAGTGCTTGTAGGGAGGTTGGACTTTTGAGGTTCCACTTGCTGGAAGTGATTGCTTCTTGATGAGCACTGACAATGCCAAAAAGAGATCGGACTTTTCAATGGCCATTGACAGTGAGTCAGAAAGATCAGGTTTTTCATGGGGCATTGAGAGGAAGTGGTTGGGTTTTTGGTAGGCATTGGAAGTGCTGATCCCTCGTGATCTTGATCACCTTGAGCTCTTCATCAAATCAGTCCTTTGTTCAATCAGATTCTTGAATCATTCACACCCCTCTTGTCAAGTCAATCTTATCTAACTTGAGGCATTGAGACAGCAGCACAATCATTCACCATCAATCTTCACTCCCTAGGCGGGACTTTGGTCATTAACTGAAGTGATATCAGCTTGGTTGGGCATTACGAAGAACACTGACTGGAATTGGTCGGGGTTTTGACCCCTCATTGACAATTATGCAATTAGTTTGGGTTTTTGGGAGGTCATTGACTGTGATCATAAGGAAGTCGGAGATTTAAGAGGGCACTGACAGTGGCCTCTTCCTTCTTAATCATTGGAATCTCTTCATCTTTCTCAATCACATTGTTACTTAAACACTAAAATCACTCACTTTTAATGGGACAATCATATCTTCATGTATTAGGTTGGTTTTGAGCACCAAATGGAAATGACAAAAGCAGGTCTGACTTTGTGCCCTTCACTGGCAGTCTCATCAAGAGGATCAGACTTTTCAGGGGTAATTGACAGTGGGATGAAGTAGGTCGGACTTTTAGGGGGGCATTGACTGGAAGTGGTCGGGCTTTTGATAGGGCATTGACAGTTCAGTGTTTTCAGCCCTCACTGACAGTGACTCAAAGATACCAATTTTACTTGTTCAATCACCTCAATCTCTTCAAACATCAAGCACTCACCTTTCCGACTTTAAGGGTCCTTCATCACAACCAAGCCTCCACGGTTGTTAGGCCTTCATCTTGATTGACTTGCATTGAACCTCTCAATTCTCAGGGCTGATATCCACATTTGCATTCATTGTTTCCAATTCTGATGATGATGCTCAAATGAAATGATCATCATATCATTCATTGCTAAGCCTTGATAGCTACCTAATCTCAATTCCACCCAAAAAGATAAACATGACTTGATCACCCCTTGACAACCTGAGACACTGCACTTCCTACAAGTGAAAGGTTAAGGCTAAATATGCCACAACTAACCTAGAAAGCAGAAAAAAGTGGGGGTACCCATTTGCAATGGGGCGATTTGTGAAAACATCATAACTTCTTGTGCCACCTCAAATAAATGTTCTTGAACATTTTAAAGACAAAGACTCAATCCATACTTAAAACTTTCATAAAATTCAACCCAACCTATCAAGAGACTAGGAAACATACTTAAGTTGGAAGAAGAATCCCGAACTGTATCAAGGCATTTAGTCTTTGATTACCCATGTGTGTGCAAATGCATTCATTTCGACTCACAAGAACATTGTGACCCTTAGAATCCGCTGTGACTAGCTACGAGATTTGTCGTAACTTCAAAAGCATCCTGGATAGAGCCTCGCTGCCAGTGAGTGTCTATAGCCCCAACAAGGTTATCGCTGTAATCTCACGAATGTTGCTCCATTGCTTGTTGGGCGTCCATAGCCCTGATGGCGTTACTTGCGTGTTCCCAAAGCCAAATACTTTGATATTTCATTTTTTTCACTTCATTTCTTGTTTTCTCTTGATTTTCTCTTTCTCTTGATATTGCTTTCTTTTCACATATTTTCCACGCTTTGGCTCGTAATCAATGAAGCTCACTTGCGTTTGAGAATTACAGTGGCGCTAAAGTAGGATTTGTCGTAACTTCAAAAGCATCCTGGATAGAGCCTCGCTGCCAGTGAGTGTCTATAGCCCCAACGAGGTTATCGCTGTAATCTCACGAATGTTGCTCCATTGCTTGTTGGGCGTCCATAGCCCTGATGGCGTTACTTGCGTGTTCCCAAAGCCAAATACTTTGATATTTCATTTTTTTCACTTCATTTCTTGTTTTCTCTTGATTTTCTCTTTCTCTTGATATTGCTTTCTTTTCACATATTTTCCATGCTTTTGCTCGTAATCAATGAAGCTCACTTGCGTTTGAGAATTACAGTGGCGCTAAAGTAGGATTTTAGTTTTTTCACCAGCCACGACTTCACCTAAGAAACCACAATGACTTGGAGCAATTTGATTAAGTGTGTAAAATACAGTAATCGAAAGATCTCGGTATCAAGACACAATAAGTGATTCTCTTCTGAGTCAAGTACAAATCCTAACCGAATAATAAAGCTAAAGAGGAACAACCTCGTATTCTAAACCACTTCATAAATATATATCAAAAAAAAATGGATCGAACATAAGATCCCAAATTGTGCCCGCGCATGAGAAAACAACACAAACACCCTTTTCACAACTAAAGGCTCCCACTAAGGACACCTAAACTAAGCAAATCAACAACTCACCAAAGCAAACTAAACTAAGGGAAGCAAACAACTAAATTACTTGAGGCATTTAAGATTCTTGAGTCAAATGATCCAAGGCAAATTAAGAACAAGGCTCAACAAAAGCTCTAAACTAAAGCACACGAAAGGAAAACCTACTTATGCTATATACAAGACTCCTAGAACGGATGCGACATAAAGAAGCAACATATATACATGACTTTACAAAATTTCTCAAGTTATGCAGTAGGAGCATGGCAACAGTGATTGTACGAAGTTGAGCAAGTTCATCCTTGAATACAGAGAGGCAAGCTCTCACATGGTGACTTTCATACTCGGGCAAATCCTTATGCAAGATAATCAATTGGGGTAGTGTTGGTGTCTATTTTATCATCTACCAAACATTAGGATAGGATACCCGAAGGTATTCTATCCTCTCCTGAAAAATCACTACTGATTCCAAGGTCTATATGTGCGAACAAGTGACTTTAGTGGAATAGCTTCTTGGGTAGTGTATGCTGAAATTTCAAGGCGGACTTACGTTTGACAAGTATCTTGAACAGTGATGGATTTAGCAATTCTAGGCTCTTCTTTTATTTTTGATTTTCTGGGATTTAGACTTTCGAAAGAAAGGGGAAAAGAGATAGGGTTCAGGAAGGCTAATCTAATCCTACGAATTCTGGAGACGGTATCAACTGGGTGTTCTCGAGAAACCAAACCTTGCTTCGCCACACTAGGGACAACTACACAAGGCCGGTGCAATCTTCAATGGGTTGTGCTTATGATCGAGATGATGGGATGCACGGGGGATGGGTTCAGACTAACTTTGCACGATAGAATGGAAATCATCCATTTACCAAAAGTATGAGCGGAGATACACCATAGTTTGACACTTATCAAATCCTTCATTCAAATTAACAACAATGAAAGCAAATCTAGATTAATTCTAAGTAAGTGTTGAGGCAATTGAAACCATGCAAATCATTCAAATAATAGAGATTACAAAGCAGCGCACATGCAATATATTATCTGGAAATGACCTTAAGCAACAATACATCAAAAACCTCACCCTCTCCAAATGAGAGGAGGTAGGCTTATATAGTTTTCAAGAATAAATGAACGGACGAGATCAAACAGTGAGCAAGGGCCCAGATTGAAAGCTATAAACCCTAATTAGGGTTGCCCAAAACTAACTACCCTCGACCAATTACATTTGGGACACTTGTCCTTCTTGCTAAATATGAACCATCAATGAAAATAGAAGGTTGTTACATTGTGAAGTGCGCCCTTCTAGAAGCTTCTGGATAAGTTAGGTTCATCGAACCTGGACATGCTGACTTGGAGCGATCTGATTGGTTGGAAAATGACGAGGCACCACCTCAACGTGTTGGATGTCTTTCTTGAATTCTCCAATTTGTGTCAAGAAATCGTCTAAGTATGGAAATTTGATTCCTTCTTGTCGCCATTTGATTTTGCTTGGGAGCTTGTCTTTTTTTAAATTCCTTCAAGAGATGAAATTCTTCAAGAAGTTGGAAGTTTATCTAACTTTTCCATATTTTCACCAAGTCTGAGAACTTTTCTTTCTTGATGCCTTGAGATTCTTTCAAGTGCCTCAAATTTGGAGAACAAATCCCCTCGTGAAGTTTTTCTCATACTTAGCCAAATTTTGGCCCTCTCTATAGTCGGACAAACCTTGCTCGTGGTCCAGTCTTCAATTCTGAATTTGGCTCGAAACTCCATTTGTGTTTTCTGTGATGATCCTGCCTTCAGTTGCCAATTTCTGTTGCGTGGGAGGAGGGTAAAAGCTCTAGATAACCCCTTGCAAATATGAAAGGATGGGATCAAGTTGTTCAGGCATTCGTTGTGATCATGTCCTTCTTCTCGATACCTTGACATGCCTTCATCATGATTGAGGAAATTGGAATTTTCTTTGTGAAACATTTCCCATACAGCGCCAAATTTTGGCTATCTTCACGCCCGGATGAACCTTGCATGTGAACTTGTCCTCAATCTTTCGTTTGGCTTGAAACTCCAACCACGATCTCTATGATGATCCCGCTTCTATTTCCTCCTACGACTTGTAAAACCAAAGGAAAATAAGTTAGAAATCTATCCTAGATTAAAGAAAATTGAGGCTGCGAACGACTAAGTGTTTGGAAAATTTCACTTCATTTTCATACTTGGCCATGAGAATGGGGTTTTCACATGTAAATTCTCCAACCTTCAAGATAACTGTGATCACAATCCAACACCAAGTGTTATAACTCCGAAAATTTCTTATACTTAGCCAAAAAAATGATTTTCCTCCCTTAGAAATTCGAACAAATTCACTAAAAATCATTTCTCAAACTCTGGAAAAACTCAGAAAATACATAAATCTGCATCATAAATTTAATTTCACCTTCAAAAATACTCAAAAATTCAGGAGAGATTCAATAATTCGTCCTTATACTGGTTGTCTTTCTCCAAAAATCTGTGAAACTTTTGTCAAAAAAGTTTATCCAACTTCCAGCAATATCCAAAACTTTCTCCAGATGAACTCCAAACTGAAAGTATTTAACTATGCTCTCCTTAATATTTTCGAACTTCTTGGTGTAGAAATGAAGTTTACAACGAAGTATTTGTAACTAAAGTTAAATCCTCAATCAGAAACCCTTAAAATCTTCCAAATCATGTTTCCAATTTTAACTTCATTCTTTTGGAAAGTGTTGTCATGTTTCCAAATTCGAAGAAAATATCTTCCAAAAGTTTCCAATTTGGCTATAAGTTCGAAATATTTATTAACCTTCCAATATTCTCTTTAAAAAAACTTTCCATTTTGGATTTAAGTTCGAAATCCTTATCAATCTTCCAATATTCTCCTTTTGAAAACTTTCTATTTTGGATTTATTTCGAGGATTTTTAATAATCCTTAGATATTTTCTTCATTTTGGATTTAATTTTGAAATCTCAGTGGATTTTGTGACATCACTGGCATCTTGTTGATTTTGTTTGACTTTTCAATGCGTAGGTGGACTTTTGAAATTTATCTCCATCTTCTCCAAGGTATGGCGGACTTTGGAGACCTTTCCTCATGGCTCTCTTCAAGTTAAAATTTTTGGCTAAGGCATGGGGCGGACTTTAGCCTTTGCTCCTACATGGCGAAATTTTGGCTAAGGCATGGGGCGAACTTTGAAAGTCCCTCCTCATAGCACTCTTTACCCTTGGTGGACTTTAAACTTGGCACCTCCTACCTTGCTCTCTTACTTTGGCGGACTTGGGAGAGGGCTCCTACATGACCTCCATCTTGGGCGGACTTTGGAGGGCTCTCCACCTTGGGTGGACTTTGGTGAGTGCTCCCACATGACCTCTCCAGCCTTGGGCGGACTTTGGTGAGTGCTCCCACATGACCTCTCTAGCCTTGGGTGGACTTTAGAAGGCTCTCCACCTTGGGCGGACTTTAAGCATAGCTCCTACATAACCCTCCTAGCCTATGGCGGACTTCAGAATGTTGGCCACCTTGGCCTCTTTAGGCTAGGCGGACTTTGGAGAGTGCTCCCACATCTTCTTTTCTCACTCCACAAGGCATAGGGCGGAGTTTAAGAGGCATGACCACCAATTGACATGCTTGGGCGGAGTTTTGATGTCCTTACCATCTTCACCAACAAGTTTGGGCGGACTTTGGAGAGTCCACAAGACATGGCGGAGTTTTGAAGCCTCTCAAGGCGGACTTTAGGAAGGTCTCCTTGAGGGTGGAGTTCTATGCTCCCTCTTCATAGCCTCTCCAACATGCATGGCGGAGTTTTGGTCTCCCTCCCAACATGGCGGACTTTTAGACATCTCCAGCATGGGCGAACTTTTAGACCTTTGCTCTTCAAGGTGGACTTTTGGAGGCTCTCAAGAGGGCGGACTATATATAAAATATAACATTTAAGTATAAGTGGTATTTCAATATGTCTTTTCTCTTTCTTATACTTTAAGTTATATTTCATATATATTGTCAGGATGTTTGAGAGTGGTTTCAGGTCTCTAGGACTTATAATGCAAAATCTAGTTTTTGGAGGATTCTCCAATTTTCTAGATAGTCAAATTTCAGGATCAGGATGACATTCCAGACTTAGCCAAATTTCTTAGAAAAAATTCAAAATTTCACAGCTTAATCAAATTTAATCGGATTAACTTGAAATTTGAAATCCATGCCTAGGTGGATCATCTGAGGCATCACGCCCCCTAAAATCTAGGGATTTGGCTTTTTAGGTCAAAACTTGGAATTTTTGAGTTCCGGTTGAAGTTGGTCAGTGGTATCAGTGCAAACCCTAGGTTCCCATTCCGAAAAAGCAAAAAGCCTAAAATCTAGGGATTTAACTTTTTAGGTCAAAACTTGAAATTTTTGAATCTCGGTCGAAGCTGGTCAGTGGTGCAAGTGTAAACCCTAGGTTTGCATCCCGAAAAAGCAAAAAGCCTAAAATCTAGGGATTTGGCTTTTTAGGTCAAAACTTGGAATTTTCGAGTTCCGGTTGAAGCTGGTCAGTGGTGCAAGTGTAAACCCTAGGTTTGCATCCTGAAAAAGCAAAAAGAAGACATCCCTAAAAAATAGGGAAAACTTTCTAAAAATAGCCATACCAGGGATCAGGCTAAAAATGCCAAAAATGAAACTTCCTAAAAAATAGGAAAAAGCAAAAAAACAAACTTTCTAAAAATAGAAAGTTGTCCAAATTCGTCCAAATCGATTGCGATCTTCATCCTTTGGCCTTTCTAAGCACTCGGGTGGTGTTCACACTTTGGAATCACATAACTTGCAAAAACTAACTTTCAATCGTCAGGGCCTGAAATGCTCTGAACTGGACAAGGCTTGGTGAAACTGCAGCAAAAAGGTCATAGGACACTTAACAAAAACCCTAGAAAGCAGGAAAAGAGAGGGTCCCCATTTGTAATGGGGCGATGTGTGAAAAAGGTCACAACATGTAGTTCATTAGGTCCTTGATCTGTCCAAATGCAAGTTGCTTTCCCAAAACCCCCATAGTCAAAATCATGAAACTTTCAAAGTTAGGATTAAGGAAGGAGACAACCTGATAGGGTCTTTTCTCAAATAGAAATTTTTGCTCACCATCCATTAGTGCATCATAGGAAGAAAGATCATTGGTTGCTTCAGAAGGTTGCCATTGGTGATGGATCATTCCGCTAGCATCTTTGATAAACAAATTCTCACTCACTGGTTCTTTTGGAATCCTTAGGACTGGAGCTAGCGCAACAAGTTCACTATCTTGCATAAACCATGCATCCTTGTGGAACTCCATAAGCATATCTTAAAAAATGAGAGTCTCCTTCAATGGTTGATCATCAAAAATTTCCTGTGGTGGTTGCTCAAATACTAACATTGATGGTATCACCACCTCAAAGTGCTCTTCACTCCCTAACTCTATCTGTTCACCTTCAAGGAAGCTTGAAAGTTCTTCATTGGACTCTTCTTCTTGTGGTAAGGATGAATGCCTATCAAAGATCTCTTCCTCTTGCATAGGTGGTAAATGCTCATTTGAATCTTCATCAAAGGTTGCTTCCTCTTGGAGGTTGTATAACTCAGTTCCTTGTTCTTGGAATGGTGAAGGATCAAGTGATAGTAGATCATGATGATCCTTCAAGTCACTTATGCTCTCTGCTATGTCTTCCTTCTCAAACTTTTGGTAATCTTCACGAGTATCCATGTTTTGTAGAACTTCATGCCTATGTTTCCAAACATTGATCATTGCTTACCACCACCATGTTAAGTTTAACATCTTCCATTGTCTCTTCATCTTCCTTGGACACAAGGTATGCAAAGCTATCACTCATTGTAACACATTGATCATCAAGTTGAATCATGCTATTATCTTGCAATTCATCCAATAATGCTTCAGGAGGTGGAAGTTGACGGTGAATCATACGTCTTGCAACAACTCGCTTGTCCTGGAACAATGTTGGCAGTGACTCCTCTTGTACTTCTTCTATGAGATCCTTGAGCGTCCCTTCAAATAGCATGATGGTGATGATGTCTTTCAGTGCCCCCTCAAATTGTTTTTCATACTTGGGCTCACTTGTGATAACTTGTAGTTCTACATTCAACATCTCCATATGATTGTCTTTTCCTTCAAGGCTGCTACTTGAAACTTCTTGCAATTCATTCTCAAGGATCACCTTTCGTAGCATGGAGGAAAATTCATCAAGGAACTCTTCTTCTTGCTTGCTTGTTGAATCACTTTCTTCCTTGACTGTTGAACTAACACATTGATCATCATCTACCATTATCCCACCAGCTTGAACATTCTCAATTGTTTCATCAACTTGCATTCCAACATGCTCCTCTTTAGGTGCAAGATATGGAAAACTATCCACTGCAATACATTGATCATTAGGTGGACTTATGTCATTGACTTGCATCTGGCTTCCTTCACTGTCGAATAATGTAGCAATGCCTTGTTCATGCACTCTTCTATACTTGCCAGCTGCAAGGTAGGCACTCCAAGATCTATTCATGATACACTTGTTCTAGGATAGGATTGGCAATCCAAACTGAAATCTGACTTGATTGATAATTTCTTTGCACCATGAGCAAGTGAATTCGGAGTGGGGTGCATTGTGAATCCTACACCATGATAGTAGCAATATGCTTTTAAGCGCAATTCACCTTTGAGAATAAGCCGACTTTCGATCATCCATATGAATTTTGATAGAGGATCATTTCTCTCTGGGACATTGAAATTGCCTGATTCCGCCTGTATGAACATAGGAGCTTCACCATCAATCATCCACAATAATCTTCCATTCATCTAATTATTATCATCTACATGAGGATCCAACAAGAAACCATGCAATTATGTAGAAGAAACAACTCATTCCATCATATCTTCAATGAAAGGGATGTTTATTTACAAGTTTGACAACAATTTCTGCCCTCTCCTTCTACTCTACTTCTAATTGCTAACTGCTATTGAACTCTTAACTTGCTATTCACTATTTAACTATTAATCTTTACAAATGAAGAAGTAGAGCATTATATAGTGCTCTCATTACAATGAAGGGTCAGGATTGAATCCACATCAATGGTCAAGATTGAAAGATGAAAATCCTAAATAGAGTTTATTATAACCATTACAAAGCATTTAATGCTTGACCAATGACAAAATTACATCGAATATGACACATCTTTCCTTGAATTATCGACCAATAGATGATGAGGGTAGGTGCATCGAAGTTTGTGCCCACATGTGGTAGTTATCTGCCTCGCTGGATGAGTCAAGTGCATTGAATTTGGATGCCTTAGAATGACGTGATGGGATAGGTGATTACTAGGCACCACCTCAGCTTGCCTTTGTAACTCATCACAAGTGTTGTAGGTGATTGAGGCATATCTCTTGATGCTCAACATTTCTAAGCTCAATCATAAATGAGACGAAGGTAGGAGAAATTTCCAAATTGCATCACCTTCTAACTTTGATCAACTCTTCTGGAACTATCTCCTGCCTTGATCACCTTTGCATCCGATTCCTTCCTTATGATGTATACGCTGAATTCCTTGATGTTTCTCTGAATGTTCATCTTTCTCAGCTTCCTTTCCTTGCATCAGAACCTGAAAGGAGATACAATGAATCAAAATCATGATAATAAAGCAACCTTTCATGCTCCTAATACATCATTAATCATTTATTCAGATCTGTAAATGACAATCTGCTAATAAAATTTGCTTTCAATCAAGTCTGATTAAGGTCTCCTTTCCATTGGTTTCAGGTCTGAGATATGTCTGACTTTACTTAATTTCAAGTCTGAGACCTGCCCTTACTCATTAACTTTCTAAGGCACGGAATGGAAGTGACTCCTCAAGAAGTTCGGACTTTTTGAAGGTCACTGATAGTGCTTGTAGGGAGGTCGGACTTTTGAGGGTCCACTTGCTGGAAGTGATCGGGCTTCTTGATGAGCACTGACAATGCCAAAAAGAGATTGGACTTTTGAGACCTCAAAGACAGGAAATGGTCAGACTTTTCAATGGTCACTGACAGTGACTCAAAAAGATCAAGTTTTTCATAGGGCATTGACAGGAAGTGGTCGGGTTTTTGGTAGGCATTGGAAGTGCTGATCCTTCATGATCTTGATCACCTTGAGCACTTCATCAAATCAGTCCCTTGCTTGATCGGATTCTTGAATCATTCATACCCCTTTTGTGAAGTCAATCTTATCTAACTTGACGTATTGAGAAAGCAGCACAATCATTCTTCAATCACCATTGATCTTCACTCCCTAGGCCAGACTTTGGTCATTAACTGAAGTGATATCAGCTTAGTTGGGGATTAGGAGGAGCACTGACTGGAAGTGGTCGGGGTTTTGACCCCTCATTGACAGGGATGCAATTAGTTTGGGTTTTTGGGAGGTCATTGACTGTGACCATAAGGAGGTCGGAGATTTAAGAGGGCCCTGACAGTGGCCTCTTCCTTCCTAAATCATTGGCATCTCTTCATCTTTCTCAATCGCATGGTTACTTAAACACTGAAATCACTCTCACTTCTAATGGCACAATCTTATCTTCATGTTTTAGGTCGGTTTTGAGCACCAAGTGGAAATGACAAAGGCAGGTTGGACTTCTTACTCTTCATTGGCAGTCTCATCAAGAGGATTGGACTTTTCAGGGGTCATTGAGAGTGGGATCAAGTAGGTCGGACTTTTAGGGGGTCATTGACTAGAAGTTTTCAGGCTTTTGATAGGGCACTGACAGTGGTCGGGGTTTTCACCCCTGTGACTCAAAGATACCAATTTTGCTTGTTTATTCACCTCAATCTATTCAAACAATAAGCACTGACCTCTTTGACCCTAAAGGTCCTTCATCATCAACCAAGCCTCCACGGTTGTTAGGCCTTCATCCTGATTGACTTGCATCTAACCTCTCAATTCTCAGGGCTGATCTCCACACTTGCATTCATTGTTTCCATTTTTGATGATGATGGTCAAATGAAATAATCATCATATAGTTCATTGCCAAGCCTTGAGAGCTACCTAACCTAAATTCTATAATATACACCCAAAAAAAAGTCACGGATATAATGGCTAGTTTAACCCCTTTTTTTTAAAACGAAAATAAGGAACATGAAAAGTTGATGCCATTATCATATGCATTTTTTTTTAATAAAACAAAATTACAGTGCAGGAAGAAAAATATTCTTCATTGAACAAAATAAACATTAGTTCTTTGCAAACATGAATAGAAAATACGTTTGCAACTAGTTTCTATATAAAGGAAAAGATGAAGGGTTTAGAACGTACTTTTCATTTATTATCTGGCAAACTTGCTCATCTTTAAATTCTCTCTGAATCATGGAGGGGAAAAAGATATCACCAGGGCATTTATCCACCCATCCTTAGATCGTTTCCGATCCCCCTTGCTCACTTCTAACTGAAGTGGCCCGACCCTCCGCAAGGGAAAAGAAAATGGTTACGTCAAGTCATGCTGGAACTGGTGTAAGATCCTACAACCGTAATCAAATTACACCCTATAGCTACCTGCTAACTGGTATAATTTCTTGACTATGACTGTATCTGGAATCGCAGAACTGACAAGCACTACATGTAGCTAGTGCACCCTGGCCAAGGATTTGTCTACAAGATTACATGTGGACCAGCTCCACCCTATCCGACTTGCACTCCTAGGTTTATTAACAGAAAAATAGAAATAGTAACTCATAAGGATTCTTCTTAATTTACTGGTGAGGTTGACACTCTTTTCTCACATTACAAGTCTTTTTTTTAAACTGGCTGAGAGCAACCCTTATTCAAATTATCACGTATTAATTATATTCTCATTTTTTGAATTGCTGGGAATAGAAGTCCCTGCCGTAAAGTAAATAAGTTAATAAAAACACCAACAGTAGTTATCACCAAATGACTCCTTCACAAACAATTATGCAGAAGAAGAAAGAAAGAAAAGAAGAAAGAGCTTTGTTGAGCTGCCTAAGGATATTTATCTAGCAAATTTCTAGGAGAACACAACAGTAATCTGAAGAGCTATTCGTAGTCATAATCTAATGTTTCATTGCAGCAAGTATATATGCTTCTTTATTGAAACAAAAAGTTAACAGAGAGTTCACGTGCCTGGAAATTGAGATGAAGTAGTAACTGTTCAACCCGCTGTGAAAGACCTAGCTGCTACGGTGGACTATTCTGGCTTCCTTCCAGTAGTTGCCGTTCATTCTCCAACTTCTATCTTTTCCAAAACCCCCCCCTGTTCTTTTTCCCAGAGCAAAACAAAAAAGAAAAACACACCAAAGAAGACCATGAAGATTCATCCTTTTCTCCCTATAATGCTCCGCCACCCTAGCTAATATATTACAAAGGAGGTGCACCAAATTTCCACCATCACCCGTCATGGTTCTGGAAAGCAATATCCGTGTCTGAGGAAGAAAGAAGAAAAGAAAATCACGAACTCCCCTTAAGCATACCCCAAAAAATCAATATGATAAATCATTCGAAAAGAATGAATAATAATTCCTGATAAAGAGTATAGAATAACTAATTAATAAAACATTATAACGCCAATCGAACTAATGTTAATAGAATTAGATTTTAAGAGAAGCGTAAATTAGTTAAAGAGGAATTAAGATAACTAAGTCATTATATTTTTTATTAATAATAACATTAAATTAATAATAAGGTAAATAAATGTTCCTTTTCAAAATCAGATTAATTTTTTAATTAATCAATTACCTTTTTTAGAATCATTTTACAATTGATCAAAATGTATATTTTTTAAACGTAAATATATACGGAGTCTACTTTCTCAAGTCGAAAACATGTTGAATAAAGGTATTAATTAAGACAATATTAGAAGGTACATTTAATGATAATGTAATGCCCGTACCAAGGTTAGACAAACGAGCATGGAGCAAGTCGGAGACACTAACGAACATATTTCCCATGGTCCTAATAGGGAGACCTAGGTTGACAAGGTCACACTAACTGACATCAAGTAGTACATACTAGTCTTTGTATACCATAGAATCATTGACCATAACCATCTCGCTTCCCTCTTTCCTGGTGATATCTTTTCCCCTGCTTCTTGGAGGCCAAGTCATTCCTGCATCCGCTTGTCCAAACTAGAGTAGTTAGTCTTTGTATACCTTAATGTTTATATTCGTTAAATCAAAAGATGAGTTACAACATTACTTTACGTAAATGAAACATCACAACATTTCATATATTTTTTAATATTCAAAAATAAGAAATAAAGAAATTTTCAACTAGGGCATCATTTAGGCTAAACCACTGTTTCTAGCATCCAATACCATTTAGGGCATCATTGTTTAACCGAATACCACTGTTAGCAAAACCAAAATCTTGTAGGGCATCAAAACCATTGTTTCAGAAACCAGTATCCATCTAAGGCATCAACACAACTAAGTACCAAAATAAGAGTATATAGGAGGGGATGTGACATATCCTCCCCCTTGTGAATCATCGTCCTCGATGATTGAAGTTTCCAGATTATTTACAATTTTACAACTTCAAAATATTGCTAAGCTAAATTAATTGATTATAAGCATTGAACAAGTAAGGAAATTTCTGATGTATCTCATCACAGTCTTCCCAGGTAGCATTGTCTTCAGAGTATTGGTCTCACTGGACCTTGCATTATCTAACCTCTTTGTTTCGTAAGCGGAGCTTACGTGTCTCGAGCACCCTAACGGGCTCGATCACGACCACTCCTGGGTCCTCCACCTGCAAGGAATTCCAATCAATTATATGGTCAAAATCCGTTACATATTTCTTAAGATATGATACATGTAAAACATTATGCAACCGGGCAAGAGCCGGAGGTAGAGGAATCTTGTAAGTGACTGGGTTGACGACTTCTAGAACCTCAAAAGGTCCTACATATCTGGGAGCTAGTTTGGAGGATTTTCCAAACGTGATGGCACTTTTTTGAGGTTTGACTCGGAGGAGCACTTTCTGTCCTACCTCAAAATGTCTGGGCGTTCGTTTTGCATCTGCATAACTTTTCTGCCGATCGTTAGCTTCTGCTAACCTGTGTCAGATTAGTTTAACTTGCCCTTCCATTTTTGAAAGCATCTCTGGATCGAGGACTATCCTATCTTCCAACTTATCCCAACTGATAGGAGTTCTGCACCTCCTTCCATACAAAGCTTCAAAATGGAGCCATTTTGATAGATGATTGATAAGTGTTGTTATAAGAAAATTCTACTAAAGGTAAATAGTCCTCCCACTTGTATTGCTGGTCCATACAGTACATTCGAAGTAGGTCTTCCATTATTTGGTTGACTTGCTCTGTTTGACCATCAGTTTCCGGATGGTAGGCTGAGCTAATATTCAATTGAGTGCCCAATGCTGCAAAAAGTGTCTGCCAAAATCTGGACGTTATTCTTGCATCTCTATCTGATATAATCTTCTCTGGAACTCCGTGAAGTCTAAAAATGTCCTGCACAAACTTGCGGGCTAATGTGGGTGCTTCGTCTGTGAGATTTCCCGGTATAAAGTGGGCCACTTTTGTAAGTTTATCTACTACCACAAGGATGGTATTGTGCTTATTCTGTGACATGGGTAAACATTGAACAAAGTCCATACTGATTACTTGCCACTTGCATTCAGGTATGGCATGTTGATGGAGTAATCCTGCTGGGTGCGGGTACTCTGCCTTGACTTTTTGGCATTCGAGACAACTGGCTACAAATTTGGCTGCATCCCTTTTCATGTCCTTCCAAAAATACAAAGGTCTAACATCTATTAAAAGCTTGGTAACTCCGGGATGACCAGAATACGGAGCAGTATGTATTTCCTTCCACACTAATTTCCTTAGTTCCGGAGATTCAAGAATATACATTCTGCCCTCAAATTGTAACAACCTATTGGGTTCAAATTTAAATCCGTCATACCTATGATGCTGTGGGTTATTTTGGAGAGCTTCTTTTACTTGGAGATAGAATTTGTCATCTCTTGAACTTTGAAGGACCTGCTGTCTAAAGCTCGTTTGGATGGAAGTTATAGCCAATATATGTCGTCTACGATTTAGGGCATCCGCCACACGGTTTTCCTTCCCTTCAATGTAATTGATTTCAAAGTCATAGTCGGAAATTAATCCCAGCCATCTTCTTTGGCGGGCATTCAAATTTGGTTGTGTAAATATATACTTTAATCCTTGATGGTCTTATCGTAACTCAAAGGGCTTTCCCACTAGGTAATGACGCCATCTCTGTAAAACATGAACTATAGCAGCTAGTTCTAGATCATGGGGTGCGTAGTTCATTTCATAATTCTTGAGTTTCCGAGACTCATATGCAACTACTTGCCCGTCTTGCATTAACACTCCCCCTATGTTTTCTCCTGAAGCATCGGTTACTACTAAAAATTGTCCTTCGGGGTCTGGCACCTTCAAGATCGGTGCCGAGGTTAGCTTGTCCTTAAGGAGCTCAAAGGCTTGTTGACACTTTTTTGTCCATTGAAATCGTTTTCCTTTCCTTTGGAGGGAAGTGATGGGATGAGTGATTCGAGAAAAATCCAAGATAGACTTTCTGTAGTACCCTGCTAGGCCCGTAAAACTTTTGACTTCTTGTACATTTCTAGGAACTGGCCACTCGGAAATGGCTTTGATTTTAGTTGGATCTACTGCAATACCTTTTGCGGAAATGATGTGCCCAAGATACCGTACTTCCTTCTGAAAGAAGATGCATTTGGACAATTTGCCATACAATTGATGTTCTCGTAATCGCTGCAATACTATGCAAAGATGTTTCAAATGTTCTTCTTCGTTCCTGGAATATATAAGGAGATCGTCTAGAAAAACTAGAATGAATCGATCCAAGCATTCATGGAATACGCTGTTCATAAGGTTCATAAATGCAGCTGGTGCGTTAGTTAGTCCAAATGGTAGGACCGTGAACTTGTAGTGCCCATAACGAGTTCGGAAAGCCGTTTTAGGTATGTCTTCTTCCTTGAGTCTTAACTGATGATACCCAGACCGCAAGTCTATTTTAGAAAATACGTTAGCCCCCTGCATTTGGTCAAATAGATCATCAATACGGGGTAAGGGGTTCTTATTTCTGATTGTTATTTTATTGAGCATCCTGTAATCTATACTTAATCGGCGAGTTCCATCTTTCTTTTTGACAAAAATGACCGGTGCTCCCCATGGAGACACGCTAGGTTGAATTAGACCTTTATCAAGCAACTCTTGTAACCGTGCTTTCAATTCCACCAGCTCTACTATCGTCATTCTATAGGGTGCTTTAGATATGGGAGCGACACCAGGTACGACTTCTATAGAAAAGTCAGAGACTCTTTTTGGGGGTAATCTTGGTAACTCCTCAAGAAACACATCACGAAAGTCACGAAGACAAGGGTATTTATCTTCAAAGGACTCCTTTCGTTCTCCATTACCATCCATTTCTTCCATCTTGACGACAAACATATGACATCCCTTTTTTTTACTGCGCCTTAGCTGAGATGCGAAGAGTTGTCTCAACTTAACTTCCTTCTTGATACCCTGTAGGGATGCTGCATTGCCTAAATCATCCAAACATTCCACAATTTTATAGAAACAATCCACCCTTGCACGATGTTGCCACAAACACTTCATTCCTAAGATAATGTCATACGATCCTAAGGGTGCTGCAAACAGGTTAACCTCTGTTGCGAAGCTTGGTAGCTCAACCTTGGCCTCAAACAAACATTGCTCTACCCGGGCTCTAGATTGATTCACATATTCAACTGTCCATGCATTAGCCATATACCCAGTCCTTTTTGGAAATCTACTAAGTATCCTAGGTGAAATAAAATTCTCTGTAGCTCCTGTGTCTATTAAAATGGATATTGGATTACCATAGAGCATACCTGACATCTCAATGGGAGTGATTTGATAGTCTGCCTACCTGTTATCTACTGCTGCATGGGTTCTTTGCTGGAAGGCTGTCTGCTGGTTAGGGAGAGGGTTCCTTTGAGCTTGTCCCCCCTCCCTTGCGTCCTAGTGGGACACTGGTTTGCATAGTGTTCTCCTCCACATGTAAAACATCCTCTTGGGGGTCCTCTTTTTTCAGTTGTCTTTTTGCGTGGATCATTGTCTTTGTTATTATTAGAAGAAGGCTTTTTGTCTCCATGGAAATCCTAACGATATCCTTTGAACTTCTTTTCCCCGTTGGCGACAGTTTCCTCTCTGTCAGTTCTCTTCCTGAAAGACTGAAAAGACTGAAACCCCTTTCCTCTTTTTCGACTTTTATCTCTGATGGAGTCATCCTTCTTGAGTTTCAATTCTTGACGGACAACCTTTTCATGGGCTTCTACAGTAGTCGAGGGAGCTAGAACATCTACCGATCCTCCAATTTTGTTATTGAGTCCCATAATATACTTCCTCAGGCTAAATGTTTCATCTGATTGCAACTACGGAACATATTTGAGTAACCGAATAAACTTCTCTGTGTAGTCATTAACTGATAATTCTCCTTGTCGGAGATCTTGGAATTTTGATAGTTTCTGTTCATAGAAAAGTTGTGGCAGCCACCTCTGCTTGAACAACTCCACAAATTTGGTCCAAGTTAAACTAGATGGTTTTAGTTTCAATTCAACTTTCTTAATTTCCCACCACCCAGCAGCTTCCCCTGTTAGTTGATAGGAACCCCATACGGCCTTTTGGGTTTTAGTGTGGTCCCTAATGTCATAGTATTTTTCCATACCGGTTAGCCATGCTTCAGCAACATCCCCGGTCACAGTTCCATCGAATTGAGGAGGTTTGACCTTCTTCATATCCTCTGATATGATGCCAATTCCAGAATTCTTTTCTGAACTTTAAGTTCTGATATGAGAATATTCCTCCGTGTTCACTAAAATGTTCCTGCCTGCTATCTCTCTCCCTAGACTGATTTTCAGTTTCCCTACCCTTAGTTTCATCCAAAAACCGAACCCTTTGTTCCAAATTCCCCATTTGGTTCTGGGTTTCTTGCATCATCGACAAGAGTCTGTCTAACTTTTCTGTTGGGGATCTAGGTATTTCAATAGGGTCACCACTCCTTTTGTCTTCCATTTTGATAAATTTTAATACCTGTTGGAAAGTTTTGATTTAATTATATATTTTTTTTAAGTATTACAAACATAAGGTAAAATATCAATAATTTACAGTAAACAAATATTCAGAAATTGCCAAAAAGATTACACAACAATTTTTTTTTTATTCATTCCAAAATTATGTTTACATTGGATTTAACAAGTTCAAGCCAAAATTGTATTTACACTGATATATAAACATACCATCTAAGAGTTGTTCTCATTGTCTTCACTGCACTCACTGCCCGTAATGGGCTCCTCTTGATCAGGAAGTTTAGTATAGGGTAGAAGTCTGTAGCCTGGAGTAGGCTCTCGTTGAACAACTTGTGGATCTGGTTTAGTTACAACAGGAACATGAACTACATGAACTGGCTCAGCTACTTTGGTGGTAAGCAAGATTGGTTCTTCTGTTTTTCTTGAAGTCTGAACAGTTTCTTTTATTATTTTGGGGTTTTGCTGTTCTGTCTTTGTTTTAGTTAGATGTCTATGTTCTGCTAGGAGGGCTGCTTTAACTTCAGCCCTTATTTCGGGCGTCCATTTGTGCCTCTGTTGTTTGATCCTCTCCCAAGCTGCTGTAAGGGTTTCATGATCGCCCAAGGGTGCACATTGAGAATAATCATAATCCTTGTAAAGGGCATTCGCTAGTTTTATAGAAAGGAGGTCTCAGACTCTTTTCCATTTAGTGTGGATCATCATCGACATCTTGGCAAGAGCAAAAATACCTTGATCAGTTTTGTTTTTGTTCAAGTGATGAGACCAGGTCCAGTGCTGAACCTGGTAGCTCTGATACCATATTTAACTATTGATGTGTTTTTCATGCACATGTGAACACAGAATAAAATACCGAAGTATCTTATCCTCTCTTGAACAAAGTTCCCAACTGCTGAAGATCTCGCTGAAGGATCAGTCAGAGTAACTCCAAGGTTCTGTTATGTAGGATCTCTATGTGTGGATAAGCTCTCTGTGGTACGATGTAATTTTGCTGGAATCACAAGGGGACTTACACTTGACGACCTAAACATCTGATTTGCTCTGAATATTACTAGAACACAGGATTTTACTAGCCTAGATTTTGAAAAAAAGAAAAAAGGATGAGGGCGAGGAAAGGATCTAATTCTGACACTAAGAATGTAAGAGCAATGAATGACCTTTGATGAAATTCTAACTAAGTCTTGTTTTGACATCCCAGGACCATCTCCACAAGGTTAGTGCGATCTTCGGAGGAAAGCTTTATGATGTTCAAATCATCACTACAGGCATAGACACCATCAGGCTGATGCATGTCAATGAAGAAGCAACAATTGAAGTTAAGCTCAAGCTGAATGATTCCAGTTGACTACACAAGGCAAGTCTGCAATCAACAAACTGCTAGTAGTATGGATATACAAATTTCACCATCAATCAAACACATTTCTTCCACTCATCTAATAACATGAAATCAAATCTGAGAAGTATAGAGACCATGCAAATTGTTGAATCGACCCATAGATTTCACTATTTCTTCAATGAAGTTTACAAGTCTTTTACAACAACATCTTGGCAACAATCTTTGCCATCTCTTTCTATTCTACTCTAATTGCTATTCTATCAATTGATTATTCACTATTTCTAACTATTCACCTTCTAATTGAATCTGGACAAGCTGGGGTGGACCAATTTGACATGGAGGAGTGATGACTGGGATGCCACCTTGTCCGACACTTGATTGATGTTCAATTTGGTGATGCTGAGAAGTTAACTTTAGTTAACTCTTCTGAAACTGACTGCTTCTCCAACGGACCCTCGCTCTAACCTCGTTTGTCTTTGATGTGCAGAATGGATGATGTACCTTTCCTTAGAATGCTGGACTGGAAGATGTCGTCCTTGATGATGCTGGACTGGAGAAGGTCGTCCTTGTCTTGGCCTGGTCTTCTTTCATCTGCAAGACAAACCATAAGATGATTAAGGACACAAAATATATTTATTCTAACATAGCATTTTATACCTTAAACCATAAACAAGAAGACATCAAAATGAAGTTTGCTCAAGGTTCTCCCCAGGGACAGGACCTATCCAGAATTTCGCTCTGGACCCTTTGGAAGGGTCAGGAGCGAAATTCTCATTTTAGCTCAAAATCTACATTTTTGGTGACCAAAATCCATTCAAGGGCAATCTTAAGGCTTATCTTACCTAGGTCTAGGCTTAGCTTGGCACAAATTTTGGAGAAAATGATGGGTTTTAGGATTTTCGCTCTGGACCCTTTGGAAGGGTTAGGAGCGAAAATCTTGTTTTAGACTCATTCCTCCATCATTTCAACTTGAACTCACCTCCAAGACTAAGGACACATTGCCTCACTCCTATCTAGGCCATAAAAATTAAAATTTTAACTTGTCTTGCAAAGAAAGTAGGTGATCCTAGGATTTTCGCTCTGGACCCTTTAGAAGGGTCAGGAGCGAAATCCTTGGTTTGGGCCAATTTCCATCATTTTTCAACACCAATTAACTTCAAAAGGTAAGAACATGTCTCCTCGCACCCATCCAAGCCATGAAAACCTAACGTTTGACTAGACTTGCAAGGAAAATAGGTGGTTTTAAGATTTTCACTCTAGACCCTTTGGAAGGGTCAGGAGCGAAAATCACTTTTTGGCTCAATTCCTTCAAATTTGATAATCATTGATAAGTCAAAGTCATTCCTAAGGCCTTCTTTGATCCTGACCAACACTAGATTTGGCATAAAATTGAGGGAAAAGATAGGTTTTGCACAATTTCGCCCAGGACCCTTTGGAAGGGTCAGGAGCGATTTTCAAGTTATCTAGCATGTTCATCCATCATTTCATCTTGAATTCACCTCACAAGGAAACACCTCTCTTCTCTCATCCAACCCAAGTTTGACTTGATTTTGCAAGGAGAAAAGGTGATTAAAGAATTTTTACCCTAGACCCTTTGGAAGGGTCAGGAGCGAATTTCTTCCTCTAGCCCAAAATCATCATTTTTTGGAGACAACAATCAACTCAAGGGCAATCTCAAGGGCATTTTTCACCTTGGTCTAGGCATGGTTTGGCACAAATTTGAAAGGAATATGTAGATTTAGGATTTTCGCTCTGGACCCTTTGGAAGGGTCAGGAGCGAAAATCTTGTTTTAGGGTTATTTCTCCATCCTTTTAACTTCAAATCACCTCCAAGACTTAGGACACCTCGCCTCACTCCTCTCTAGGCCATAAAAATAAAAATTTTAATCTTGCCTTGCAAAGAAAGTAGGTGGACTTGGGATTTTCGCTCTGGACCCTTTGGAAGGGTCAGGAGCAAAAATCTTGACTTGAGCTTACTCCTTCATCATTTGTCCTCAATCAACTTCAACAGGGCAAGAACACCTCTCCTCACACGCATCCAAACCATAAAGAGTCAAAGTTGACTTGATTTTGTAAGGAAAACAAGGTGATTTTAAGATTTTCGCTCTGGACCCTTTGGAAGGGTCAGGAGCGAAAATCTTGTTTTGGTTCAATTCCTTTAGTTTCAATGATTTCTAGCAACTTGAATCACTCCTAGGGACATCTCCTTCTTGATTTTACCTTAGCCCTCACTCATCTAGCACAAAATTGATAGCAAAGAGAGGTTTTGAGAAAATTCGCTCTCGACCCTTTGGAAGGGTCAGGCGCGAAAATCTCATTCTTGACCAAAAATCATCATTCTTTCAACTTGAAACTTCATTGCAAGGTAGAATCTCACCTTTCTTCGCCCTAGGAACAAGGTTTTAAGCCTAAGAAAGGTCAAAAGGTAGGCTTGTAAGGAATTTCGCTCTGGACCCTTTGGAAGGGTCAGGAGCGAAATTTCCTTTCTTGGCTAAAATCCTTCAGTTTCATAGCTACCAAACACTCTTAAAGGCAAGATCATGTTCGTTCTCCTTCTCATCATGCCTTGGACATCAAATTTAGTCAAATAAGTAAGGAAATGCATCTTAGAGAGATTTTCGCTCTGGACCCTTTGGAAGGGTCAGGAGCGAAAATCAAGATTTTGGGCTAAATTCTTCATTTCTCCAATTCAAAACAACATCAAGAGGCAAAGACATGCTATCTCACTTCCATCCACGCCATTAAAAACCAAGGACTAAACCTCCTTCAATGGAAAAATATGTGTTTTTAGGAATTTCGCTCTGGACCCTTTGGAAGGGTCAGGAGTGAAATTCATCTTTTGGTCCAAAATCCTTTACATTTCAATGCTTTCAAACATTTCCAAAGGCCACAAGATGTCTATCCTTCTCTTCAAGATGCCCTGCAAATCAAAATTTGGTCAAACTTAGGAGGAAATGAGCTTTAAGAGGATTTTCGCTCTGGACCCTTTGGAAGGGTCAAGAGCGAAAATCTCATTCTAGGCTAGATTACTCACTTTTCAAACTTCAAATCACTTCAAGAAGTAAACTTAGATCATTTTCCACCTGAGGAAGAAGGTTTCAAGGTCAAACAAGGTAGCAAATGAAGTTTATGATGAATTTTACTTTGGACCCTTTGGAAGGGTCAGGAGCAAAATTCTCCTTTAGGCCAAAATCTTGTTCTTCAAAATCAATCAACTCCATCTCAAGGCAAGAACATACCAATTCATCCCCCAACATGCCCTAGAAACCAACACTTAGCCAAAATTGGGAAGGAAATGAGAGCTACCAAGATTTTCGCTCTGGACCGTTTGGAAGGGTCAGGAGCGAAAATCATGTTTTGGGCTTGACTCTTGACCTTTTCAACTCCAATTGTCTTTGAGAGGCAAACATAGATCCTTCTTCACACATCTCCATCAAGATCCCGACTTTAGCCAAGGGAAAAATGAGAGTTTTCAAGAATTTCGCTCTGGACCGTCTGGAAGGGTCAGGAGCGAAATTCACATTTTTGACCAAAATCCTTCATCTCATCCACCATCAATCACTCCCTAGGGCTAGAACGTATCAAATTGCCCTTACTATGCCTAAGGAAGCTATGGTCCAGGCCTTGACAAGTGAGAATTTGATGTTTAAGGGGATTTTCGCTCTGGACCCTTTGGAAGGGTCAGGAGCGAAAATCCCACTCTTGGCTAGCTTCTCACTTAGGTTCACGTCATTCTCCACCAAACTTGATCAAATCAACTTCCTTCTTTCACTATCAAGATATTCCATCACTCAACTGGGTCTAGGCAAGGTCAGACTAGGTTTTAAGGCCAAAGGAAGGCAAAAAGGGAGGATTTCGCTTTGGACCCTTTGGAAGAGTCAGGAGGGAAATCCTCATTTGAGGCTAACTTTCATCATCTTGAGGTCCAAAAATTCCTCTTCAAGGCAAATATGTATCAAAACCTACCAAACCATGCCTTAGAAGTTCCTAACTTGGTCAAGCTAAGAAGCAAAATAGAGGAAATATGAATTTCGCTCAAGACCCTTTGGAAGGGTCAGGAGCGAAATTTACATTCTTGGCTTGATTCACCCTCAAACTGGCTTGACTTTGTTCTAGGCTAGATC
The DNA here is from genome assembly GCF_030272615.1 of Cryptomeria japonica. Lineage (NCBI taxonomy): Eukaryota > Viridiplantae > Streptophyta > Pinopsida > Cupressales > Cupressaceae > Cryptomeria > Cryptomeria japonica. The sequence goes on from NC_081415.1 coordinate 155,098,009, forward strand.
CTTGATTCATTCCTTCCTTGTCTTAGCCAAATTTGCTCAACCACTCACTGGCTTCCTCGAACTCAAACTAGACACCACTAGCAAAACCAAGCTTAAAGAAGACTTGGAAAGAAACCCATCTACTGACTCATCTTAAGCTCGAGCAGAGCTTGCTATCCATTGATCCCTCTGGCAACACTCATCAATGAAAGGCTAATAGACAAAACCCTAAAAGACCTAGAAAACAAACCCTAGAAAGCAAAAAGTAGGGGTCCCCATTTGCAATGGGGCGATGTGTGAATACATCACAACAGTAACATATGCCAAAAAAAAATTCAAGCATATAACGGCTAGTTTAACCCCTTTTAAAAAAAAAAGAAAATAAGGAACATGAAAAGCTAATGCCATTATCATATGCATTTTTTTTTAATAAAACAAAATTACAGTGCAGGAAGAAAAATATTCTTCATTGAACAAAATAAACATTAGTTCTTTACAAACATGAACAAAAAATACGTTTGCAACTAATTTCTATATAAAGGAAAAGATGAAGGGTTTAGAATGTACTTTTCATTTATTATCTGGCAAACTTGCTTATCTTTAAATTCTCTTTGAATCATGGAGGGGAAAAAGATATCCCCTGGGCATTTATCCACCCATCCTTAGATCGTTTCCGACCCCCCTTGCTCACTTCTAACTGAAGTGGCCCGGCCCTCCGCAAGGGAAAAGAAAATGGTTACGTCAAGTCATGTTGGAATTGGTGTAAGATCCTACAGCTGTAATCAAATTACATCCTATAGCTACTTGCTAACTGGTATAATTTCCTGACTATGATTGTATTCGGAATCTCAGAACTGACAAGCACTACATGCAACTAGTGCACCTTGGCCAAGGATTTGTCTACAAGATTACATGTGGACCAGTTCCACCCTATCCGACTTGCACTCTTAGGTTTGTTAACAGAAAAATAGAATCAGTAACTCATAAGGATTCTTCTTAATTTATTGGTAAGGTTGACACTCTTTTCTCAAATTACAAGTCTTTTTTTTAAACTGGTTGAGAGCAACCCTTATTCAAATTATCACGTATTAATTATATTCTCATTTTCTGAATTGCTGGGAACTGAAGTCCCTACCGTACAGTAAATAAGTTAATAAAAACACCAGCAGTAGTTATCACCAAATGACTCCTTCACAAACAATTATGCAGAAGAACAAAGAAAGAAAAGAGAAAGAGCTTTTGTTGAGCTGCCTAAGGATATTTATCTAGTAAATTTCTAGGAGAACACAACAGTAATCTGAAGAGCTATTCGTAGTCATAATCTAATGTTTCATTGCAGCAAGTATATATGCTTCTTTATTGAAACAAAAAGTTAACAGAGAGTTCACGTGCCTGGAAATTGAGATGAAGTAGTAACTGTTCAACCCGCTGTGAAAGACCTAGCTGCTACGGTGGACTGTTCTGGCTTCCTTCCAGTAGTTGCCGTTCATTCTCCAACTTCTATCTTTTCCAAAACCCCCCCCCTGTTCTTTTTCCCAGAGCAAAACCAAAAAGAAAAACACCAAAGAAGACGACCATGAAGATTCATCCTTTTCCTCCCTATAATGCTCCGCCACCCTAAAATATTACTGTGGAGTTGCACCAAATTTCCACCATCACCCGTCATGGTTCCGGAAAGCAATATCCACGTCTGAGGAAGAAAGAAGAAAAGAAAATCACGAACTCCCCTTAAGCATATCCCCAAAAATCAATATGATAAATCATTCGAAAAGAATGAATAATAATTCCCGATAACGAGTATAGAATAACTAATTAATAAAACATTATAACGCCAATCTAACTAATGTTAAATAGAATTAGATTTTAAGAGAAGCGTAAATAAGTTAAAGAGGAATTAAGATAACTAAGTCATTATATATTTTTTTAATAATAACATTAAATTAATAATAAGGTAAATAAAGTCTAAGGGGTTGAGCTTAACTTGTTAAAACACTGGGTTCTCATTGTGGAGACCCAAGTTCAATTCCCAATAGGGACATCTAAAATGAATTCTAAGCTATGACTCTTGGCCTTCCATAAAAATGGGGAAGGTCTAGAGTCAATCTAATCAAACATAATAATAATAATTCAAAATACCGCGGCTTCAACCTATTACCTACCAAAAAAAAAAAAAAGGTAAATAATTATTCCTTTTCAAAATCAATTTAATTTTTTAATTATTTAAATACCTTTATTAGAATCATTTTACAATTGATCAAAATATATATTTTTTAAACGTAAATATATACGGAGTCTACTTTCTCAAGTCGAAATCATATTAAATAAAGGTATTAATCAAGACAATATTAGAAGGTACATTTAATTATAATGTAATGCCCGTACCAAGGTTAGACAAACGAGCATGGAGCAAGTTAGAGACACTAACAGACATATTTCCCATGGTCCTAATAGGGAAACCTAGGTTGACAAGGTCACACTAACTGACATTAGGTAGTACATACCTGTCTTTGTATACCATACAATCATTGACCATAACCATCTCGCTTCCCTCTTTCCTGGTGATATCTTTTCCCTTTCTTCTTGGAGGCCAAGTCATTCTTGCATTCACTTGTCCAAACTAGAGTAGTTAGTCCAACATCTTGACATTTCAACCTTAATGTTTATATTCGTTAAATCAAAAGATGAGTTACAACATTACTTTACGTAAATGAAACATCACAACATTTCATATATTTTATAATATTAAAAAATAAGAAATAAAACAATTTTCAACTAGGGCATCATTTAGGCTAAACCACTATTTCTAGCATCCAATACCATTTAGGGCATCATTGTTTAACCGAATACCACTGTTAGCAAAACCAAAATCTTGTAGGGCATCAAAACCATTGTTTCAGAAACCAATATCCATCTAAGGCATCAACACAACTAAGTACCAAAGTAAGAGTATATAGGAGGGGATGTGACTGTTAGGATTGATGATAGTCCCAAAGATACTGAGAGGTGGGGGGGGTGAATCAGTATCTAACCGGTTAATAAATTTTTTGACCTTATTAAGTATTTTGCATTCCAAAACAGTGTACCGGTAAACAAGAATTAATGCAGAAAATATGAACAGTAAAGACAACATAGAAAGCACACCATAACACAAGATGTTTAATGAGGAAACCCGGTGTGGGAAAAACCTCGGTGGGATTTGTGACCCACAATATTCACTCACTGGCCAATGAATGGATATTACTTACAAGAGGGGTCTGCACATGTAGGAAGGCCAACTGCTTAGAGCTCACTGCTAAATTACAAAAGGAAGTCTCACTGACTTACAAAATGGATTATGAAAATCCAATATAGTGTACTGCTACAAAACAGCATCTGCTATGCCAGGTTTAGTACTGGTTTAAGCTCATGCAATAACCATAAACCCTTCTACAAAGTTTGCCTTAATATTCGCTCTACATATCCAACATATCTATCCTCTATGTTGTGTCGCACAAAATGATCTACAAGATCTCATACTTATATATGAGTCTTATTACAATATGCCATGTTGGCTTACAAAAAGATATTTCAGTTAAATACAAAATACAATAATCAAAATCCTGTCGGCTGAGATGCCGGTAAACATTATTGTCGCTGCTGGTGCCGGTGCCTGTTGGTGCCATAGGATTGCAAGGTTGCCATCAATGACAACACCTTCAATCACCTTCAACTACCATTGGAGTGTGTAATGCCAACAATCTCCCCCTTTGGCATTGATGGCAACACTCATGAGAAAACTCCAAAAATTGTCCCCAAAATTGAAGTCCAAAAATCGTACCAAAACTGTGTGCTCCCCCTGAGCAGATGATCTCTTCTGCAAGTCATTTTTCTCAGGTCTACTACTCCCCCTTTGACATCAATGACAAAGGTTGTCAAAATTGTCAAATGAGTGCAGTTTTCAGCCAGAACCTTGTAACCGGTTGGTTACAATCTGGAATAAGTCTGCTAATACCAAGTTCAAACTCTGAGTAAACCTGTTGCTATCCTTCAAAGCTGCTTTTGTTCTCTGAATAGTACTGGTGAGACGATGCATTTGCTCTTCCAGTGTCTTCTGTCCTGGAATAAGTGCCTCAGAGATCTCTTTCCGTAGAGAGATGAGGTTATCCAATTTTGGACCGAGTCTGCATTTAAGATCTTTTGCTTTGCCCTTTATTCTTTCCTTCTCTTTCTCTAACTTCTCACGTTTCTCCTCAAATTTAGTAATTTCTTGCTTAATAACTGATTTTGGTTCAGGTGAGGCAATGATATTATCAGCTATGTTATCAATTTCCTTTTGCACTTTATTGATTTCCTTATCGATATCTACTGTCAAAAGATTAGTCTTATAGGTGCCTCTGTACAGTTCCTTGAACTCCATAATTGTTTTGTTCAGTGCCGGTAAAAGGGTGTCAATATGTTCCATGCACTTCTTTATTGTTTCACCAAAGAATTTCTCTTTTTCCTTGTCCATTTTCTCCTTAAATGTTTCTTCATTTATTTGATCTATAGTCAGTATATTGCCGATGATGTATTTAGACAACGTGTCTAATTGACTCAAAGAATCCTTATTATCTACATTACACTTGGGTGCAATCAATTTAAGAATAGGTATTGTGTCATCTATAGCCTTATACGCCAATGCATTACAATCTGTAATTTTCTTAATAGAATCCAAGAGTACTTCAGTCACATTTGTTGGTTTGAATTCTGTCATAGAAGTACTGGATGACTGTCCAATTACCTTAACAATTTCAGTGTTGCCAGTAGGAGCAATTACTTTGCTTGCCTCTACCTCTGGAGGGTCAGTTTGTGTCTGCATTTCTATTAGCAAAGGTTTAGGTTTCTCAGTAGTTGCCGGTGGCACTGTCTCTGTGTGTACCTGTTTCTCAACCTGTTTCTCTGCTTGTTCCTCTGCCTGTTTCACAGTGTTATCAGCCGGTTTTTCTGATGGTTTTTTAGTGGTATCCACTGCCGGTTTCTCTGTCTATACCTCTGCATTGTCCACTACCGGTATCTCAATTGGTTTCTCTATATTCTCAGTGCTTGCATTGACAATATTGTCAGTAACCATTTCACTAACCCCAATCTCAATGTGTTCTCCCTGTGATCCAATCTCAACATTGTCAGCCAGTTGCTTAGTAGCAACATCATTTTTCTTTTCCTTAGTGTTTTCTTTGTCAACTACAATATTTACCTCCTGAGTATCTATGTTCATAGTATACAAGATTTCTGTCTTAGGGTTTGTATCCTCATGTGGTGTTTCCACATTCTCAGTAGCCGGTGTATTATCATACCGTACCGGTGGAGTAATTGAAGGTGGTGGTAGATTATCTGACACTTTTATATTTGGTAGTCCATCTACCTTGCCTTTTCCCTTGTCTCAATCCTTTTGGTATAGCTTGAATGTTTTAGGTCTGTTAAGTTCTTGTTTCTCTTTCTCAACAAAGAAAATATCCCATTTGTCAGTTGTCTCTTCTGAGATTTCATTAACCCTGTTGACCATTAGACTTACATGTCGATGTCCGCTTGAAAATACTGTTCTGTTTGCTTCATTGATCAATTCATCAATTTCCTCAACTGATTTTACAGGATGTACAACAAGTAGTTTCTCAATCTTTATTTTCTTGTCAAGTTTCATAATAGCTAACCTTTTAGCATCTAGCCTCCTATACAATTAACTAGGCAAATCATCTACAACCTCTATTAAATAAATATCAAGGTGTAAGATGATGCTATTCTCTATACTTTCTTTTTCCTTATTGGTAAATGTATCATACAATTTGCTTACATTGGATAAATTACCATCATCTGTTATCTCATTCAGTAGGTTGTTCAGTGGTGGTATAACTTGTTTTTGCTTTCTCTTTCTAGGTGTCAGCTTCTTAGCTGGTGGCCTCACTGCTTGTTGCTTCTGCCTTGTTGTCCTGGTTTTCTTTGGAGGAGAGGGTACCGGTGAGGGTTTTCTCTTCCTATCAACTCTTTTGAATTCTACAGGGATTTCACTTTCCGAGGATGTACCAACCGGTGAGAGATGAGCCTCCGGTTGTAATCCTTCTAAGTCACTTTCCTTGATACTAGTGATATTCATTACATTTTCTTTAATTTCCTTAACTTGTTTAGATGCACTCCTTATGTATTTTTCTCTTCTCTTCCTTTGTTTCAATGTTTGTCACTTTCTATTGATTGTGCATTCCCAAAAACCTTTTCTTCCGGTTCTCTAGGGGCTGCTAATAAGGCTTTGGCATATGTTTCAATTATGTTCACATCAGCCTCATATCCCATTTCTGTCACCCAAACAGTTCTAGGAAGAACTGCCTCCATCCATATTTCATCCTTCTTAATAACAAAACAAATTTCCTTCTCATATTTATCTACAATGCTTTGTAGTAACATTTCTCTTGTTTTCATTTTCGCTTTAAACGCTTGGAAATACTCAGTAATGTTGCTATCCTTATCTATCCCCATACCGGTGAAGATATCAGATAGTTGTGTGTCTACCGGTATGTCATAACCAAAGTCTTTCTTGCCAATACCGGGAACCTCTTTTGTGAGATATAGCATTAAGCATACAAGAAGATTGCCAAAACGGAAAGTACCTTTCTTATCTCCTTTGATTTTCTTCAGATTGTCAATCAACTCATCTTTCAACCACTTACATACATCTATCTTAGCATCACTGTTGACCATATCATATGCACTTTTAATACATAGACTTGAAACTGAGTTCAGTTGGTTAGCATGTGTGCTTTTGTATCCTAATATCATGCTAATGAATCTAACATTCTAATCCTTTACATCGTTAACTTTCAGAGATCTGCTGTCATAGGTTGCACCTGTTAGTGTCATCGCTATGTTATTAGGAACCTTTTTAGTTTTATCTGGCCTGCTACCGGTGGAGGGTAAGCTAGTCACCGCCCTAACTGCTTCTCTGGTGATTTTATGAATAGAGTCTAGCCAAAAGAATTCACCATGAACTCTGCTAAGCACAATCCTTACAACCTCAGGAAATTCTAGGATGTCAAGGATTTCCACAAAACCTAGGGTCTCAATAACCTTATGTTCTGGTTTCACAATTCCACTTTCATCACAGATAACATTTTTGTACATTTTCATGATTTCCTCAGAACCTAATTCCTCAATGTGGCAATGTATGTAATTTCTAGGGTCTTCTGCATATGCAACTCCTTTAGGGATTTTTTGAAAAAGCACCTAGGGTATCATCCTGTTTCGCTACCTCGGGGATAATTTTGAAAACAGGCCTAGGGCGTTTAATTACCTCAATAACAGTAGGATTTGCAATGAATTCTGGAGCAGAAGAGGAAGCCATTGATAAATGCCTTAATCTGCCTAATAGGTTTGGATGCTTGAAAGAACTTGCTTCACTTCTCGCTAAGGATGCTTTCGCTCGGGTTTTTCACGCCCATTGAAAGTTTGAATGCTTGGTGAATGAAAAAGAGGGAAAATCACTGATTTATAATGTCATTTCTTCTAACAACCACAATAAATGCTTGCCGGTTAAGTGAAACTTGACACATCTGCCGGTAAAGAAGAAGTTCATCTTCTCACCATAAACCGAGGGTAAACTTGCATGATTTTCAACTTGTTGCCATACCCCCAAAAGGTTTCTTTTCAGTTGGATGAATAATCTCCTGCCGGTGGAGTAATACTCTGTTCTACCGGTGAAGGAATAGTCTCATCAACATTCTGATCTCTCTTTCTAATCCATTGTCTTGAAAATTTTTGCTTTACCTCATCAACCTTCTCTTTGCCTTTCAAACTGGATCCTTTATTAGTTGCCGGTGAAGTCTTGCTTCTACAAAATTTTGCAACATGTCCAATCTTGTTACAAGCATAACAAGTCACATTATTTTTCTGAATAGCCTTTCCATGTCCTATACCAGTTTGTGTTCTGCATTGATTAGATAAGTGTCCAAATCTTCCACAAATATAACACCTTACATTCATTCTGCAATTTTCTGAATTATGACCAATTTTGTTGCATTTGGAACATTGACCGGTGGGTGTATTATTGTTTTGATTGTTTCTAGATCTACATTGATTTTCTCTATGACCATACTTGTTACAATTAAAGCATTTCCCATTAAATTTGTAGGCATTAAGTTGTCTTACGGGTTTACTGTGATCATGATTGTTTGAAGTACCAAAACTTTCACCAACTTCAAATCCAAGTCCATTAGTGTCTTGTTGATGTGTTTTTATGCACAAAACATTTCAGAATAAAGTACCAAGGTAATTTACTCTCTTGTGAACAAAATCACGTCAGATGCTAAGAATGAGATCAACTAAAATGATTCCAAGGTTTCTACATGTCAGGTCTTGACGAGTGGGTAAGTTCAGTGGTTGATGTGAATTGTTGTGTTTCACTCTGGGGACTTACGCAAATGTTTGGATTATCATGAATGATGCGGAATAGGTGTGCTGACAACTTAAGATTTATCAATAAGGCTCTGGATTTACTTCTTACTAAAAAAGGGGGAAAAAGAATAGGGTTTAGGAAATCTATTCTAATCCTAGGAATGTAGGAAATGATGAATGGATTTAATGGAATCAAACCAGGCAAGGTCTCACAATCAGGTATTGACACAAGCTTAGTGCAATCATCTAAGGTGTACTTAATGATTTTCAGACTATCACCATCAAACGAAGACACCATCCAAGTTGATGCTTGTCAACGGATGCATAATAGTTGAAGTTATGCTTACTCAAACTCCAGTTGACCACACAAGGCACACTTACTAGCGGAAAGAGGCTAGTGGTATGGATTAAAGATTCCACACAAATAAATTCTACAAATCTTCCACTCAATCTAACATACATGAAAATAAATTCTAATCTAAATTCTAATCTAACTTGGAGGAACTGAGAACCATGAATGCAAATACAACACTTGAAGAGCAAAATCACCAACAATTGAACAATGATTAGGATTCAAATAGTTGTAGCATATACCAACAATTCTACAAAAACTCTCTTACAAATGAGATACAAAGGGGCATATATAGAGTCTCTTACAAAATGGATGGCCCATATTGATCTAAGATCAATGGTCGAGATCATGCCAACAAAACCCTAGAATTGCCCTAATTAGGGTTACATAAAAAATGGCGCCACCAACATATGACCCAATGAAAAGATACCTAGTCATCAAATAGGGAATCTTCTAGAAGATTCCTCCCTGCATCTCTCTCTCTCCTAGCATACTCCAAGAATCTAGCCAATACTGATTCTAACTCTTGCATGGAAATGCTAGGCAAGGTATCCTGCTGTAAATCAATCACATCCAATGAATCCGAGCAAGCATTCAAAGTGTTCTCCCATTTAGGCATGAGCTTCTGCGAATTATGAACATGAATCAACAAAGAGACCAAGTCATCAATCTGACTCTTCTGCAAAGAGTCCAACTGACAAAAATACATAAATTTCATCTTGTCTCTTAATTCGGCTAAGTGTAAACCACTAGCATCACTAACATCAACACCCAATAATTCCTCAATCGAGGCAAGGATTTTCATCTGAATGTCCTGAATTAATCCTTCCATCTCCATACAACTCGATTGGGCATTCTCATAAGCTGATTTCTTCAAGGCTAGTGCACAATACCAACCATGGAAATTATATATGTCTCCATTGTGCACAATGTTCTCGTTGACCAAGGTGGAATTAGGAACCTTCTTCAATGCCAGGAGGCGTGGAATAGTCTTCTCTTGGATAGGCCGGAATTCTTCCCAAACTCCCTCCAAATACTGGATTCCGAATACGAGCATTGTTGTCTTATCATATGCTCTGACAAACTGAGTAAGGAAATCATCTGCCTGCCTCCTTGTGCTTTCAATCCACTTTTCCACTTCTGGGTGTGTACCTCTCGCTACCTCGCAGTGTGAATGTATTCCATGGTTAACTGCAATAGGGGAAATAAGGGCGGGATCTCCACGCCTTGTCCCTGCAATATACTCTCTGAGTCTAATATTTTCCTCTTTGCACCTTTCATTCTCCGCAATCGCTGTGTCCAGAGGTTGTCACCAATCTCTTGGAATTCTTGCCCTGCGGATGGACGACCAAGGGTGACTGAAGTGATTTGGAAATCCATGGGAGTAGCAGTGTCCGCTGTCACGCCGGCTCTAGGAATAGCAATCTGCGCAATCCGCATTCCTGTCTCATCTCTAGCTATGTGCGACAAAATCTCCGCTCTCTTGGGCTCCTTCTTCTTAGCACTCCTAGCTAGGTAGTCATCAATATCATCAATAGGCTGTACCTCTATCATTTGTTTACTTTTCTGCATGCTTCTCCTTAGCCATTCAGGAATAGCGGCCATTTCCATACCATCATCAAGACATACTTCTCGATCCAGTCCTTTCAATGCCGAGATAACATCCTCATTATCATCAAGATTATCCTTAGTCCAATCATATACTTCATTTCCCAAGATGACTTCCAAAAGGACAGTAGGGGATTCTGGCTGATCATTATTCTCATTAGGAGGTGCAGATGTTGCTGTGGCATGGAATTCTTGAATATTCTCTGGTAGTATCACTGTGTTGGAACACTGCTGAGTCTCCTTATTCTGTTCTGTTACTTCAATCACTTCGATTGATGAAACACTGGGAGGGGGTGAAGGAATGATAAGTGGAGGAATGATAGTCTTTTGTTTCTTCTTCACATCCTCAATCTTCTTCCCTCTAGCCTTGACTTCTCCAGGCATGTTCTTCCTTCTCTTGGGAGCTTGACTCTCTTCGTCTGCATGAATCCTAACATCACTGACAGTCCTCTGATCATCCTCGGAAGTAGACTCTTCCGGCTTCATCCTTTCATAAGTGAAGGGAACACCCATGTCAACTAATTTGTTCATCTGCATATCTACCCATGTGTGGGAGAAATTCAAGACCTCTCTCATCAATACATTCAGGTCAATCTCTTCTGACTCTGACCAATTTGGCAATAGGGTTGCCTTCTTCATTTCATTCTCATAATGTGGGTGTGTATGATCTCTATCATCTAATACCTGATCAGGGATGAGGAAAAGTCCACACTTCCTCATGAAATCCACTGACATTCTAGACCACATTCTTCTCTTCACTGCTTGTTCGTCCATTAAGTTAGTCCAATAATCCTCTATGTCAACCTTATGAGTGAACTTCTCTCCTCTGATCCTTCCAACCTTATTGTCTAGATTGAATCTTTCTCTTTTCTTGTAGGTAGCAAATCTGTAGAATGCAATCTCCTCACCTGCAGTGTTGGCAGCTATGGCGGATTGGCAGACCCTTGACGTCTTCCCAACTGAAATAGGGAATGTCATTCCTGTCCTGTGCTTCTCTCTCTGGATAACATCGAACTCTAGAAGTTGTCTTACCACTTCCAACAATATCATTTTGTCAGTCGGATACCTAGGAAGTTTGTAGGGTTCAGATTGAAACCCATGAATCCTGAGGTATGTGAAAGTGGGGAACTGTATATACCACGATCCATATTTCTCTATTAACTCTGTTGCCTCCTTGGACAATCTTCTGTGGATTCCGCCCTACAGCATCCGTGTGATGTACATAGTGAATGCATCATTCACTCTCTCGTAGTCTTCAATTCTGTGCATGCTCAGCTGGGTGTAGCATTCATAACTCTTAAACTGTCCTTGCCCATTCCCGACTTCACCTTTGCATATTAGTCCTCTGTATGAAACAAATCGTGCAAGCAGGTACACCAGGTAAGAAGTCATGGCGAATGACTTGGACCGCTCTACATTCCTCAACTGAAAATCCAGATTGTCACTTATGATCTTGGACCAATTCACTCGTGTTCCTCTAAGACAATCCTAGATGAAGTAGAACATCCATCCATGAAATATTGCTCCCTGCGGCATTCCCATCACTCTGTTGAGTAGGAATATCAAATCACTATATTCCTCCTTAAAATCTACGCAAATAAGTGTCTTGGGAGCCTTGGAATGATGATTCCTAGGTTCAATCATCCACTCTTTATTAATTAAAATCTTGCATACACCCATCTTCTTCGTGTACTTGTCTGCATAATCTTCCTTGGTCACATCCTTCATGTCTGTACTGCGTGGAATTCCGAATACCTCAGCAATGACATCTTCAACAAGGTAGGCGATGACAACGCCTTTAGGACTCTTGATCATTCTTGTGAGTGGATCGTAACATCGTGCACATTCCAGGATCAACTCACTGCACTGTATGGATTGTGGAAACCCAGCGGCATGAAAATGCCACTCTTCATAATATTCACATATGCTGGAGAAGGAACCTGATCTCTGGATCCGAACATCCGATGCTGCATCTGGTCGAAGTCCAGGAAATGCATGTTGGTATCAGTGATCTCCTTCCATCTGGATGAAATCTTAAACTTTGGATAAAATCCAGTCTCCAACATCTTCAACAGCTCTTTCCTTTCCTTGTATCTTGACTTTGCCATCGCACCTGTACGAAGCTGGAAGTTAGTCTTAGGATAAAATTAAATACTTAATAAAATTCCTGACTTTCTAGAGATTAAGCTAGTTTAGTGCATGGAGTCAGGAAAATAATCCATACACTTGGTAAATTTTAGCAATTACGTTCAATGTGTGACAACACTAAGGCATGGAAGCCTTCCATAAAATTCATTTATACCTCCTTATGCTTAGAAAATATGCAAGCAAAAATGCAAAGGAGTATACCGGATAAGTGGTGACTAAGGAAAAGTGTGAAAGGTTGTGTTTTCACACAATGAATGTTTGAAGACACCTTCCGCAGTCAACAATGGAGGTCAAAATTCTGAAGACAACTTAAAAAATTCAGACTTTCAAAAACATGTTGTAGTCTTCAAAATGTGCATAAAATCAATAAAAATCAGTTTTATTGATGAAAACAATCATTTTCTGGAATGTAAGTATGGCTGGTAAAATTTAGTTTTCTGAGGACAAGTCTGAAAATCAAACACTTCAGACTTACCGACACCTTGCAAAGTGGTTTAAATCCCCAAAAATGATGAAAAATTGCTAAGGAAACAGCCCCAAGCAAATTTGCCAAAATTGGTTAGGTGGCTGGAAATGAAAATTTCTGAGGACAACCGCCTAACATTGGAGTTTCAGACCTGCAACAGCGATAAAATGGTCTAAAAAAATGCACAGAAAACTCCATAAAACACCTCCGAATGCTAAATGTTTAAGTTGGAATTGGCTGGGCAATAAAAACTGAAGTCTGAAAATTAATGGCAGCCATTAATGGAGGTCAAAATCTGAAGCAAACCTCAGATCTGAAGCGAATTAGCAGGCTGGAAGTGATGGCAGCCAACAATCATGCATGAAAATCATCAAAACATGGCACCAAAACACCTCCCAAGCAAAATCGATATTTTCCTAAGTCTAGTGCCAAAATGGAATCTTGAAAATTTGATGTCAATGGCAGCCTTGATCTGCAACAATGAAGGATGGCAGCAATCTGAAAAATTGCCCAAGTTGGGGTTGGATACCCCAAAAACAAAAAATCGCCTTACTTAGCAAAAATTGAAATTTTCAAAATTCTGAAAATTGTTGTTAATGGTAGCAATCTGCAACAATGAAGGTCTGAACAACAGCAAAAATGGTGGAGGAAAAATTGCCCAAGTCTCTAATCATGAATTTGCCAACTTTTACCCAAAATTGCTAAATTTGGAAAAAATCGCCAAACTTAGCAAAATCGAAAATCTGAAACTGGTCTTTAATGGCAGCCAAGAGGAATAGATTAGCACGCTGGAAAAAATGGAGGAAAATAAATCCTCAATCCCACACTTCACAAAAACGCCTTGCTAAAAAATTCGCCCAACTTGGAGAAAAATCACTTTCATGGAGACACCTGGCAGAAATAATAATAAAATAATGCTGAAGTTCCTCTCATATACTTGCTTTCACCTCCAACTTTTACCACACAAGCAATGTGGGATAAAAAAAACACTTGTATAAATACTTGCTTGGTGAAACCCTAACTTGCTTCTAGAAGGTTCAAACATTTAATAATTATTGCAAGTTATTAAATTTGCTTTTAAATTTTAAATAATCATTTAATAACTATTTAAAAGCAATCAAAATGGGGCTTATTATTAAAATGTTGCAATTTAAATCCAAAATAAAGCCTCCAGGGGAAAATCGCTATAGGTTGGGATTAAAAAATCCCTTTAAAAAACACTCAGTGTCAAAATTCGCCCCATAGGGGAAATTCGACCCATGCTTGGACAAAAATCCATGCTCAATTTCATCAAAATGCACAAAAAAACCCTCCTAGAGGAAAATCGATATGAGTTTGGACAAAAATCCAGACAAAAATGCACTCATTTTGTAAAAATCACCCCCTAGGGGAAATTCGATGGGTGTCTGAACAAAAATCCACACTCAAAACTCACTTAACTTGAAAAAATACCTCCCTAGTGGAAAATCTACCTCAGTCTAGACAAAAATCCGGACTCAAAACTCTTCATAATGTTCCTAGTGGAAAATCGATCCCTGTCTGGATTAAAATCCGGACAAAAATCCTCACAAAAATGCTAAGGGGAAAATCGATCCCTGTCTGGATAAAAATCCGGACAAAAATCCTCACTTAGTTGTCACAAAATTCCTGGTGGAACATCGACCCAGGCATGGAATTATCCTTGCACTCCAATCCGCACTCCCAGGGGAAATTCGATGGCAATCTTGATAAATCCTGACACTTAGCCAAATTTTAGCACTCCCAGGGGAAAATCGCTCCAGGTGTGGATAAACAGTGGGGGAAATTAGTGGCCAGTATGGATTCCAGGGGAAACCCATGTGTAGTATGGATTTTGAGTGGGGGAATGGGTTGGGTAGTTTGGAATGTGAGGGGAAAAAGACCTCTAGCATGGATTTTGACCCTTTAACCCTTGGAATATGAATTTCCTTTAGGATTTTATCATTTTAACCACTCAAAATCACTCAGCGACTTTAAATTTTATTGGACTTAGACTAATTTTCCAAAAATATGAGCGAAATGCTAGGAAAATATTGGGATAAAGTGCGAAACCAACTTAAATATTACCTTAGGAGCAAGAAAACAACTCCAAAAGGTCTGTGAATATCTTGGCACTTTTAAAAATGACTTGATGTGCATGTTTAAAAACACGTTAACGCTCAAATGGTCGTACACTTAGCAAAACTTAGGATCATTAAAAATATCATCTTTTGCAACTTGATCCTAACACTTCAAAAACCCTAGAGGGCACTAGGCATGATCAAAACTCCAAGACTCGGGCACGGTAAACGCAAAATTGCCCACTAAACAGCCAAAACCCTAACCTAACAACGCAAGAAGCTAGCAAAGAGGGGGTCCCTGTTAGCAATGGGGCGATGTGTGAAGAGGTCACAACATGTCTCCATTAGGTTTCTGATTTTTCAGCATTTCATCAAGTTTTTCTGAACTTTTCTTCAATTTCTCTTTATGTTGATTTGCAATAGCCAAGTCATTTTCCAAAAAAGCCTTCTGTCTCATAAGTTCAGTTTTATCATGTTCCATGTGAATCAGATCTGTCTTTAACATATCATTTTCATGAACTGAGTCTTAGATTTTCATTTCCAGCATTATTGAGTCTTCTAGTGAAGTCATCTTCATTCTTCTTTCTGTCTTCAATGTCTTTACAAAATCTCATAGTCATCATCATGTCTTGCATCTCATTCCTCAAGGTCATGTTTTCTTGCCTCATCTTGTTCACAAGCTCATTAAGAGTTTCCTTTTCATCATTATCATTTTGCATCTTCTCATGACTCTTCTTTTATTTCTAGCAATAGTGAGATTCTCTTGAGGTCCTTGAATGAATTCCTGTGCAGTCCTCAGATCATCTTCAAGTTTGATATTCTTTAACTTTTCTGCATCAAAGTCTGCAAGAGCTCCTTCTAATTGCTTTCTCAAGTTTTCCATCTGTACCGGTGTCAGAATCTTCCTCAAGCTGTTAGGCTTTTGAAAATAGAGGACCGGGCTCTGTACCAATTGTTAGGATTGATGATAGTCCCAAAGATATCGAGAACGGGGAGGGGGGGCGGGTGGGTGAATCAGTATCTAACCGGTTAACAAAATTTCTGACCTTATTAAGTATTTTGCATTTCAAAACAGTGTACCGGTAAACAAGAATTAATGCAGTAAATATGAACAGTAAAGACAACATAGAAAACACACCATAACACAATATGTTTAACGAGGAAACCCGGTGTGGGAAAAACCTCGATGGGATTTGTAACCCACAATATTCACTCACTGGCCAATGAATGGATATTACTTACAAGAGGGGTCTGCACATGCAGGACGACCAATTGCCTAGAGCTCACTGCTCAATTACAAAAGGAAGTCTCACTGACTTACAAAATGGATTATGAAAATCCAATATAGTGTACTGCTACAAAACAACATCTGCTATGCTAGGTTCAATACCGGTTTAAGCTCATGCAATAACTATAAACCCTTCTACAAAATCTGCCTTAATATTTGCTCTACATATCCATCATATCTATCCTCTATGTTGTGTCGCACAAAATGATCTACAATATCTCATACTTATATATGAGTCTTATTACAATATGCCATGTCGGCTTACAAAAAGATATTACAATTAAATACAAAATACAATAATCAAAATCCTGTTGGCTGAGATGTCGGTAGACATTATTGTCGCTGTCGGTGAACTATTTGCCGGTGTAGAGTGTGCCGGTGCCTGTCGGTGCCATAGGATTGCAAGGTTGCCATCAATGACAACACCTTCAATCACCTTTAACTACCATTGGAATGTGTAATGCCAACAGTGACAAATTCCACCCAAAGAGATAGAGATGACTCGATCACCCCTTCACAACTTGAGACATTGCACTTCCTATAAGTGAAAGGTTAATAGTTAAAGACGCCACAACTAAGCTAAAAAGCAGAAAAACGTGGGGGTCCCCATTTGCAATGGGGCGATGTGTGGAAACGTCACAACAGGACCTTGCACATTAGTGGTCTGGATTGACGAAAATAAGCAACAAGAACCCCAACGACCACATTAATGGCACATAGCCTCCCATGTCTGTCCCTATTAGATATGCCTTTGGAATTGTATCAACCTTTGGAACAATGGGTTCTTTGGGCGGGAAATACAAATGGTGGTTGCAATGTCAAGTCTGACATCAAATGGAGTGTTGGGTGAGTTGTGGGAGTAGGTGAAACGGGGTTTTTTAGGCAAATGAGACATTTGATTGGGTTGAGGAGGGACCTTGGAACTAGGAGTGCAAGGAAGTCTGTAGACTTGACAAAGAGAATGAGTGAATGAAACCGGTGGGAGTTAGGAGGTGAGAGGAAATAAGAAATTGGAACCAATAGGGAGAGTCGAGTTTCATGGGTTGAGGGGAAATCGACACATGGGAGCAAGGAGATGTTTAAGGGTGAAGTATTTCTTTAGGGACTTGGGGTTTGAAGGGAAAAGATTGGGTCAAGGGTTGGGTTTAGAGTTGGGACTATTAAAGAAGAGGGATTGAGGACTAGGAATTAGGATAGAGTGGGGATTGGGTTCTTGGAGGGACTAGGGAGTGGTGAGTAATAGAGTAACATCAGAGAATTGGGATAGAGTCATGGAAGAGAAAATCAAGGGTTGAGATGAAGTGAGAATTTGACATTGAGGCATTGGTGCTAAATTTTGGTGTCCTCTTGGTTGTTTGGCCTCTCTAGGGGAATAGGGAGTAGGAATTGGGAACTAGGGTGTCGGGGGGAACAAGGGCCTCGGGACTTAGTACCTTCTCCCAATTTCTCTCCAAATATTTGCACTCAATGAGAAAAGAGGAAAGAGAAGGGAGAGGGGGTGTGAAGGTTGGGATGGCGAGTGGACTTGGAGCACTAGGGACTTGGTCCTAAGGTTCTAGTTCCATGCAAAATTCTGCATCTCGATAGCGAATGGGAGGGATAGAGGAGCAATGAAGAAGGGTGTGGATCAAAGTTTTTGGGGAACTTTGAACATGGGGACTTGACCCTTAAGTTCGAAGTTCACTTGAAAGCCCATAGCTTGGGAAAATGACAAGGGCTCCTTAAAAAGACAAACAACAAAGAATTTTTGAACGTCTGGCAACACTCACAGGTGGATCCAATTGGGATGTCTTAGTTTGGTCATTAATGGTGGCTAAATAAAGCTGACACACAAAGGGGATGGGACTTGAGCAAAATTTGACACTATAGGATTGAGTCCCAATAGGGTTGACATCAACATTGAAAGTGTCAGAAAGATCCAAGGAAGGAGAGCTCCTAGGAGGATTGACAAACAGTCCACATGGGCTATGTGGCAAACCATGGTAGACCATGTGGTAGGATAATCGTTTGAAAAATGAGGAGGATCGATCACATCCATGCATGGAAGAACCAATCTTACCATTGATTTAAGAACAAACTTTGACCAAGTAAATTAGAGACAAGAAGGATATATAAAGACAAAGAAATGTAAAAAGAGATGACTCAGATATATAGAGAGTTAGCTATAGAGATGTAGAGAGTATGATAGAATAGATATAATAGAATTAGTGATGTATACTCATATGTAGAACTTTGTAATGAATCCGAGATGTCTAAGTGTGCAAATGATGAATATAATGAATCCATCGTCCTGAGTTTATATATTTGTAATGGATTGTTTACTTGATTTTGAGTTATCTTTGATGCTTTAGTTGTCATTAAATTCCTAAGGAAAGTATGCTCAGCTTGTGCTCTCGACCATGCCAGCAACTAACCTTTTGTGCAACACCTTTCTACCATTGCATCTTTGGGTAAACAATCTGAGATCCTGGGGAGCTGTTGCCCATGGAGTGAGTTCTTGGGTCCTTCCAGGTATAGAAGCAAAAATCATCTGAGCGAAAAATTGGCAAACCAAAAAATAGTTTTTTTTTTAAATTCAGGATTTAATTGGGGAAAAATTTGGTTAAGGTTAGTTAATTTTGTTTGGATTAGTGTTAGGGAAAAACCAGAAAATAATCGCCACAGAAATTTAAAAAACCAGAAACTCTAATTTTTAAAGTTTAAACCAAATATTGTGGAAATTGCAGAAACTCAAATTTCCTGATTTAATTGCAATTCCTGTGGTTCCATGATTTTCTGCCGCACAAACTCATTTTTTGTGGTTGATTTCCAAATTCTTTTAGAAAATCATGATTGTTTTTCACTTTTTGCTTCTATGCTTCTGGGGCCTGGGTGACAATCAGGTGTGGCATCTCCCTTCAGCTGGGTGGCCATTGGTTTGTGCAGGACAAGGGGAATTGCCATGTGTGCAACTGCATTGAGAACACCCCAACAGACTGTTTTGTTTCTATCCTAAATTTCACAGAAGAAGAGGCCTGATAGAAAATAGAAGTCCCATTTGATTGTATAAGGTGTTTCTCACTGTAAATAGATCTTTTAAATGCATTATCATATAATGATGAGAGATTTTGTTTTCATTACATTTTATTTTCTGTTGCAGTTTAAAACTTGGATTGTTTTGCTTGCTTTTGATGGATTTGGAGAAGATAATCTGTTAATTTTTGTAACATGTATGAGCAATATCGAAACTGTTGTAGAAGTTGTACTTTTTTAACCATTATGGGGAAAAATATCTACGTGAGCACAATTTCTCTCTGTTCTGCTATTTTTATAATCCATATGGTTTTTATTTGTACCCGTGTTACTAATAATCCATTTGCTTGCTGCTAGCTTTTCTATGTAAACAATACTTATTGGTTCTTATAAGTTTTTAACCATGTCAGGACGTAGGTGTACTTTCCATTTGGGAAGACTCAAGTTCGTTATCTTTTTCCACCGATCTATCAACTGTCCTATTGTCACCAAATAATCCAACTGCATTTTGATAATTCTGTTTCTAAATATTCCATTTTGGTAACTTCTCAGGACACGTTTAATCTGTTTAAGCAAATAACTTTCTCATGTTATTCAGGAAGAAGAAAAAGCAGCACTGGAGCAGTTCAATATCTTCCTGCAATTTGCCCAGATATTCTTGTTCGTGAAGCGAGACCTGAAGATTATTGGGAAGTGGCAGAAACCCATTGCAGCTCCTTCTTTCCTGACCGTGGCTTTCCCATGGATCTAGTTCTAAGAGCAGATAGATTGGTAGCCATGTTTGCTGGGTTTTCTATACCTGCAGGATGTAGAAAACAATGCCTGGTTGCTATTGATGAGAGATTGACCGATGAAAATACTTTTCTCAATTCTACAAGACATGAAAATGTGGAGGTTGAATCCAAGCTTCATCTGAATGGTGAAAGGATTTCTGGAATCTTGACAATAGACACAGTAGCTGAGTTTTTACCAAGAAGGGGCCATCTTGGGCTTAGGAGGTGAGCTACCAAGCCAATAGGATGTTTTCTACCATGAAAAGAATTGGGGATATTATTATGAAAATAATAGGGGGGAAATGACCTGCCAGAAACAGAATATAAAAAAATATAGGTAAACTGGCTAGTGCATAGTTAAATACTAGAAATAGTCGAATAATTGGTTGCTGATTAATCCACTAAATGATAACAGAGAGGTAGTTCTTTGAATTTGAAAAGCATTTGCAAAAAATGGTGGGCAATTAGTTTTTATTATTAATGATGCTGGGGACAATTAATATGATGGTAGTTGATCAACCAATGGAGTCATTTGAAATGACATGGCTAATGTAGTATTCGTTATTCTGGGATTACCCTACAAAAACAACGTTGGTATTCTTTTCCTCTTGTTCTTTCAGTTGGATCTGTGTTGCGTTTGTTACTCACAAGTCACTTACCTAATAGTGACACATTTGCATGAATTTTTTATTCTATACAGGACCTTCTGTTAAATTAATCCGTTATCTATATTTGCCTTTTAACCTTCAATAGTGTCTCAGTGCTATCTAGCAAATAACATTTTGTGGATTCTATGAACTCCTGCAACAAATATTTGAATTACACTGTAATCGGCTTCCTTGTAGGCATATTTTTGTTTAGTTGATCAGTGGCTTCTTCACTATCTGGTTTCTTTTTAGATGTCCTTTTCGCCTCTATGATGTTGATTCTATATCATGATATTCCAATGTTTTAAAAATTCAGTGCTTTCAGTTTTATAAAATCCTTTGCCATTCAGTTGGCATGTGGATGGCATATTGTCTTTCTTCTTGGTTTAGTAAGTAGCTGTACTGATAATCATCTTAAGATAGCATTTGATGAAATTTGTTTGTCTTAAGGAGATAATTGAAGTGGTTGCTATATACTCAAGTACCCATCATTTGCTTTTATTTTAATATTTTTTTCGACTGGAAGGTTTCGCACCCTCTCCAAAGTACATCCATCAAACAACTACAAAACTATAATTTGCATATCATAGATGACCCTTCCAGTGTGTGTTAAGTGTTAACATAGCAATCACATAAACAGTATAGAGTCAGCTGAGGTTTATTATGAAAATAATTCTGACAGGAACAGGAGGAACATTTAGAAAAAAAAAGTAGTTATGATTGTACATATTTCTTTTCCAAAACTTTCCCGGCCAAATTTGCTTCTGAAAATATCCATTGAAAACCCTTTTAGCATTATGTATGTGCAAAAATTGGATTAAAAAATCCTATTTAGTTCTACCACATATCAGTTTGGGGTTAAATGTAACAGATTTTTACACCTTGAGTTGCACTTTGTTTTTTGGTATTTTCTCAAATAATTTCCATATTGAGAGGTTGCTTTGTCTTTCTTCTTACATGGAGGTAAACTTTTAGCAGCTATTTTGGCATTGACTTATGTATTACTAGTACTGAACTATGTTTTTGCTACATTAAATTCTACTGTGTAATTTCTAATAGATATGAGGTCAAGTTAAACCCCTTTCTGTTTTTAGCTATGATTGGGATTAGAAAGAAGTCTTGCATGGTTGATTTTCTTCTGCAGAACAGGTATTGCTTATATATCAAATGTAGCAGTTCGTCAAAAAAGACGGCGAAGAGGGATTGCACAAAGATTAGTCATAGAAGCAGAAGCTTTGGCATGCAGTTGGGGTTGTCGCTCCATGGCCTTGCATTGTGATGTGAATAATCCTGCAGCTTTGGCGCTATACCAAAGACAGGGTTTCAGATGCATTAAGGTTCCCACAGGAGCCAAATGGCCTCAGCCAAAGGCTGTACCAGGTTCTACTTACCACTTCATGATGAAACTTCTTTCAACTCATCATTGTTGACTTTAACTTTGCTGATTACCAGCTAACCTACCCTGTCTAAAACACTTTTTTGAGCTTCTATATCTCCACCTTTATTGCCATTGTGATTTATATGCACAACAGGACTATGTCTAAATTGTACATAAAATTTGAAAGTCGTTCCATCTCAGGCATGGAGATTGACAGTCGTGCTATCTCTCTCTACTTTCACATTTATTTGTATTTAAATTGATATTTGATTCAAGGGATGTAACTTGTCCCCATGTATTTTTCAAAACACAGTACTGGCAATGATGAAGAATGATAAAGCACTGAGGATCATTCACCATGTAAAATGTAAAGGTCTGCATTCTATTAATCATATATTATCATCGGGTGTGTATTAGGATGTCTGAGAAATAAAAAGAAAGAGTAAGATGGATCCATGGTGGTTGTTTAGTCAGCACCATGGCTGACTGTGGGCTTAACAGATTTTTAAATATTTCAAGACTCCATCTGTATGTTATATATATCTTTGTCTTTCTTTAAGTGGCAAATTGATTAAGTCTTCTAGTCTGACCAATTAATGGATCTGTGAAGAGTGGTAGAATCTTCTATGGCTTTTTTTATCTGGGAGATCCGGTGTTGTACTTTTTAGTTTAAGGTTCAGTATCATTATATCATTTTGTGTGATCAACTTATGCATGAGTTCTATGTACAATAAAATGTTAATGCAAATGGACTGACTTAATATTTTAGTCTCTTCTCAACTGGCTAATAACACATTTTATGATGTTACTGTTCTCAATGCTGTCACAGTAAGGTGAATGCAGCGACCCATTTTAAGTCAACAATGGAAAAGAAAAAGGATGTAAATCTCTACACTTGAAACTTACAGAATGGACCGGTTTTGGCTTGTGTGATAGCTCCTATTGACATTGTTTGGCAATAAAGAAAATTTTGACAGCTGAAGTTGACAAAATTAATTTGTTACAAAAATCTTCCAAATGAACTTCTGGGGAAATAGATGCTAAACCGAAATACACAGTTTTTGTGATTGTTTAAAGCTACTTCAAGTTTTGATGATACTGATGGGTGCACGATAACATAAAAGTCATTAACATGGAGTAATCAGTGGTTTCTTATTTAAATCTCAATAGAATAATCATCTGTTTCTTTTTCCCATCTTCAACATGTTCTAGCAGGGTTATCAACGTTTAAAACTGGAAGAGAGAGAAGTTAGAAGCCTCTATTAAGGATTTGGAACCAAGCAAATGCAAAGAAGAGGCACTGGTCCTTTCCGATTTTTGCTGACTCTTCCCAACAAGTGAATCGAATATGTTCAGTCCCTCCCACATTTAAACAAACTTGTAGTTTGCCCCAATATACGAGCAAATGGGTAATGGAAAACAGTTGAACTGCTCAACACTTGTATCAGGATTAGTTCACAACTTTATTTGTATCAATTAGAAATTAGAAAATTTGTTAATCATGCCTACGATTCCTGTTTTAATATTGTTTCTTACTTTGGAAAATCTTAACTAAATTACCTTGATGAATCATTGAGTGAGAGAAATAGTTATTAAAGAATTATCCAATTGGATTTTGTACTTGAGCATATTATTACAAGGTTTGAAGTCCCAAGCAAGTTGATCACCGACAATGCAATGTGTTTTAAATCTAAAGTGTTTGTTTTTGATATTAAAAGTAGCAAAACAAGGGTGCTGCCCCTATACAAAGACATGCCAGAAAGGCCACATACAACTGGTCAAGAAAAAGCCTCTGGCAGCAAAGGGCAAAACAGGCCACTTACAGCACACTAGTAGAATAGCTAGTAACCCACATCAAAGGTGGGTAGACAAATCATCCACAACTTGGAGAAGAGTTTGGGGAGAGGGGGGAGAATGATCTTAACTTCTTCAACGAACAATAGTTCAAGCAATGCTATCGTTTGGAGTATCAACACGAGGGACCAAGTGGTGGGAACTTGTTGATGTGTGTTTTGTACACGACCAAACACAGAATAAAATACCTAAAGGAACCTTATCCTCTCTTGAGTAAAGTCTCCGAATGCTGAAGATGTCGCGAAAAGGATCAATCGGGATGACTTTAAGGCTCTTTGTTGTAGGATCTCTATGTGTGGATAAGCACCAGTGGTCGTTGTGTATGATGTTTCTTCAAGGGGCCTTATGTACTTTCAGAGAAAGCTTGTCCACGTTACTTTCTTGCCAAATGCAGGAACGGGATTTTCCTAACACTAACAGATTTTCAAAAAATGTTAAAAGATCAGGGTTTTAAAGAAGGAAAACTTGAACTGATCCTAAGAATGACTCAATGAAGACTAGGTTTGATAAGATTCTACCAATTTCAGTTTCACCAAGAAATTACAACTCTACTGGAATTGATGCGATCTTCTAAGGGGATTCAACAGTTTTTCAAATCATCAAGGATATAGATACTATCATAGAGATACATATCAATACTTCCAAGAATGATTGAATTCTTAATCAATCTCAAGGTTCCCAGTTGACCACACAAGGCGTCCTTACAATCAGTAAGAAGCTAATGGTTTGGAATATGAATCTTATCAAAGATCAAGCACAACACTTCATCTTTCAAACTCAAAACTTGAATGCTACTTCAACTGAGAGTGATTCAAGAAAATAAACAATCATGAAGATAGCCACAAGTATTGCAATAAAACACCATAACTTCAATATTTTATTGGTCTCATAGCCAAACGGACAACAATTGTTCAAAATTCTTTCTTCACTACTCAATATTGCTACAACAATAACTTTCTAACTTTCTTCTCTTTAAGCTCTCTCTCTTCTATAACTTTTCTTACTGTTCAAAATGAAATGAGTGAGGGTATATATAACATCCTCAAATACAATGAATAGCCCGGATCAAAAGAAGATCAACGGCTGAGATTTTGACACCTAAACCCTAATTAGGGTTTGTTACAAAAAAGTCCCCATTTAGATAAACATCACTAATCCATAGCCAATAAAGAATTGGCACAAAAATCGAGGAGGCAGACCAATAGGAATTAAGCTGCCACATCATCCTATAACAACTTTTCATCTAGAATGTTGTTCCCTTTCCTATGCTCTTTCTTAGCATATTCAATGAATCTAGACACAATTCCCTCAATCTCAACAATGGGAATCTCAGGAAGATTCTTCATTCGTTCTTCCAAGTGAAGGACTTGATCAAAAGCAGTGAGAAGAGCTATCTCCCATCCAGGTTCAAGTTCTTTGGTCTTCTCAATTAGGAACATAGTAGTGTACATCTGATCTCGTTGCTTATCTACGATGATGTTCTCCTCTTTGCAAAAGATGACCTTGATTTTATCCTCCAACTCTTGGATGTCCACATCTGTCTCGATCTCGATTCGCCTGTCAAGAATGGTACACAACACCTCAAACACCTTATCTTGAATTGGATGAATGATACCTTCAACTCGACTGCATCTGGTGTTGATGTCTTCAAAAAGGACCTCTTTCATCTGGAGCAGAGCTGACCACTGTAGGAGGTTACGAGTTCCTCCATCCATTATCTTTTCTTGTGCCAGAATCCGTCTTGGTGTTTGTCTTATCACTTGTAAGACATGAATGATAACATCTCTAGTGTGAGTGAATGCAGCTACAATTATCATTAGATTATGGATAATCTCAAGGACCTAGATAGCTCGATGAACTGTCTTCATCATTCTTGTTGCAAATTCAACACCTACCGTGTGGGATTTATCAATCCAAGAACTTATAAGCTGAACCAAGCTCTTCACCCTTTCTGCCTCACCTACTGATTCAAGAGGGAGTGCTTGTAAAGGAGATACTGTTGGATCTTGACGTCTCAAGGGCTGATTAAGGTGACTAAAATAGTTCCTCCAAGCACTGACCTCCCTTTCAAGCTTCTTATTCTTTTCCATTTCTTCTTTTAGTTTGTCCTTAAGTGCTTCAAATGAATCAGTTGCTTCTTCCATCGCTTGTTCAGAGGTAAGTGGACCAAGCTCAAATGTTTCTAAGTCATACTCTTCTGCAAGAATTTCATCCTCATATTTGTCCACCACTGGTGTAGCTACCTGCATTTTCCTGGATCCTGTCTCATCTCTAATTACCTTAGACATCTTTGTGGCCTTTTTCTTCTCCATTACCTCATGAGAATTTCCTATAAGGCTTTCCAAGTCAAACACATCTTCTTCCTCTTCAACCACAACTACCCTTGCCAGTCTCTCTTTCAGCCAATCAGGAATGGTAGATCTTGTTTCCCGCACTTGTATTTCTTTAGGCAGTGGCCTATCTTCCCGGAAAGGAGATGTTGCTTCATCATCATTCTTTTCTTCGTGTTGCTCATTAGCATCAACTTGGGGAGATTGACTTGATGAACGCTGAGGTGTCTGTCCTTTCTCTTGCTTATCATTCTGTACCATGGATTCCATAGACTCATCAACTTCATATACTATCTGCCTCTGATCTTCCCCTTGACTCGCCTCCTTTTCATGCCTAGAAGATGTGCTTGGTGGGTGATCAGGGTTTGTTTTCTGCTTCTTCTTGGAAGATTCTTTCTTCTCAGGGCCTTCTTTCCTCTTTGAGCCTTTGGAATGAGAAGTACTCTCACTCACTTGCTTCTCCTTCTTCTGGTCTTGCCTCCAAAGTAAATGTCATTGATACATTCTGCTCCAACTTTTGACGCTGTACATCCACCCATCTGCGAGTGCAGGATAAAACAGGAGCCATCAAAACTCTCAAGTCTAAAACCTCGGGCTCATTCCAATCTACCTTCACTTCTTTGTCTTCTTTCTCATAGGATGACTGGAGGTATCTACCATTATCCTGGGCTTGATCGGCTACTCTATAAACTTTGCATTTCCTGATGAGATCTAAGGGTAGCCTGGAATACATCTTTCTTTTAACCTCTAAATCACCTGGGAGATTCATCCAAAAGTCCTCCACCTGAAATTCATGCTTGTACTTCCTGCCAACTATCTCTTCCATGTAACCATGAGGATCAAAATTCTCTCGTGAGGCAAAGGATGTGAATGAGTATAAAGATAATTCCTTCTCTGCATCCTCCGCAGCTTGAGTATTAGGACACACCTCAACTGAATTCCCTAGTATGATGGGCACGGGAATCCCATTTCCATGCTTGTGTTTGGATGCCTTCGCATAGGCTGCCAACTGTCTAGTCACCTCAAGTAGCACTATCCTGTCTGTTGGATAACTTGGCAACATGTAAGGAGGTGAAGGACACCCGTGAACTCTGATGTATGTGAAATTTTGGAACTGGATGAACCATGTGCCATACTTCTTCACAAGGGCTTGTGCATCCAGAGACAGTCGATTGTGAATTCCCCCTTGCAATATCCTGGTAATGTTCATCGTGAAGGTGTCATTGACTAACTTGTAGTCACTTCTAGGCGGATGATGTAGATGAACATAAGAATCACAAACCCTTATTTCTCCGGGTCCTCTTGAATGTTGCCTATTTCCAAATTAGGTTGCACTACCTCATTCAATCCTTCATGTGGCAACACCATCGTGATACATGATCATATTGAAACATATATTTTTTTGAATTATCTGGATAGTACTGTTCCTTTTGATAATCAAACTTTCGTGTAAGAAGGCCCTCCTTCTAGTGCCAATTCTTGATATGATCCTCTATCTCATGGACTCGACACTACCCTGGTCTTGCAAACTCAGACAATCTGCATGGATAAAGTTGTGTATCTAATCTCCACCAAAGTTTAGGAAAATCAACTTGTTGCTCATCGTGAAACTGTTGTTGCTCCATTGAGAAATCTTTTTTGATTTTTTGATTTTTCTAGATTTTTTTTTTTGATTTTCTATCTTTTCACTTTTTTTTGGAATTTTCTATTTTTTACTTTTTTTGGATTTTCTATTTTTCACTTTTTTTTTGGATTTTCTGGAATAAGGGAGATCTTGAATATCTCAGATTCAACTTGAACGTTCAATTGGTTCCAGCTTGCTTCCTTGTTTTCGCAAGTCCAACTGATGACCCAGCGATCACCTTCCTTCTTTGTATCACTTCCATCGAGTGTTTGAGAAAAGGCTTTCCATTGATCTTCCTTGGACTCAAGAGTTCACATTCGCCTTCATGCCATCCTTTCTGCTTCAATTCTATTGAGCATGTAAGAGAGGGTGAAAGTTTTGGATGACTCCTCTAAATTTGGATTTCAGTTGCTCAAGTGTTCATCATGATCGACCTCCCTCTAGCGCCAATTCTGTTGAGCACAGGAGGAGGGACAAAAGTCCTGGATAACTCCTTGCGAATTAGGATCTCAATTTCATCTACTCACGACATGATAATGCTCGACCCTCCTTCTAGCGCCAATTCTGTTGATGTGTTTTTTATGCACATGCGAACACATAATAAAATACCGAAGTATCTTATCCTCTCTTGAACAAAGTTCCCAACTACTGAAGATCTTGTTGAAGAAGTATGGCACATGGTTCATCCAGTTCCAAAATTTCACATACATCAGAGTTCACGGGTGTCCTTCACCTCCTTACATGTTGCCAAGATATCCAACAGACATGATAGTGCTACTTGAGGTGACTAGACAGTTGGCAGCCTATGCGAAGGCATCCAGACACAAGCATGGAAATGGGATTCCCGTGCCCATCATACTAGGGAATTTAGTTGAGGTGTGTCCTAATACTCAAACCGTGGAGGATGCAGAGAAGGAATTATCTTTATACTCATTCACATCCTTTGCCTCACAAGAGAATTTTGATCCTCATGGTTACATGGAAGAGACAGTCGACAGGAAGTACAAGCATGGATTTTAGGTGGCGGACTTTTGGATGAATCTCCCAGGTGATTTAGAGGTTAAAAGAAAGATGCATTCCAGGCTACCCTTAGATCTCATCAGGAAATGCAAAGTTTATAGAGTAGCCGATCAAGCCCAGGATAATGGCAGATACCTCCAGTCATCCTATGAGAAAGAAGACAAAGAAGTGAAGGTAGATTGGAATGAGCCCGAGGTTTTAGACTTGAGAGTTTTGATGGCTCCTGTTTTATCCTGCACTCGCAGATGGGTGGATGTACAACATCAAAAGTTGAAGGAGCAGAATGTATCAATGACATTTATTTTGGAGGCAAGACCAGAAGAAGGAGAAGCAAGTGTGAGTGAGAGTACTTCTCATTCCAAAGGCTCAAAGAGGAAAGAAGGACCTGAGAAGAAAGAACCTTCCAAGAAGAAGCATAAAACAAACCCTGATCACCCACCAAGCACATCTTCTAGGCATGAAAAGGAGGCGAGTCAAGGGGAAGATCAGAGGCAGATAGTATATGAAGTTGATGAGTCTATGGAATCCATGGTACAGAATGATAAGCAAGAGAAAGGACAGACACCTCAACGTTCATCAAGTCAATCTCCCCAAGTTGATGCTAATGAGCAACATGAAGAAAAGAATGATGATGAAGCAACATCTCCTTTCTGGGAAGATAGGCCACTTCCTAAATAAATACAAGTGAGGGAAACAAGATCTGCCATTCCTGATTGGCTGAAAGAGAGACTGACAAGGGTAGTTGTGGTTGAAGAGAAAGAAGATGTGTTTGACTTGGAAAGCCTTATAGGAAATTCTCATGAGGTAATGGAGAAGAAAAAGGCCACAAAGATGTCTAAGGTAATTAGAGATGAGACAAGATCCAGGAAAATGCAGGTAGCTACACTAGTGGTGGACAAATATGAGGATGAAATTCTTGCAGAAGAGTATGACTTAGAAACATTTGAGCTTGGTCCACTTACCTCTGAACAAGCGATGGAAGAAGCAACTGATTCATTTGAAGCACTTAAGGACAAACTAAAAGAAGAAATGGAAAAGAATAAGAAGCTTGAAAGGGAGGTCAATGCTTGGAGGAACTATTTTAGTCACCTTAATCAACCCTTGAGATGTCAGGATCCAACAGTATCTCCTTTACACACACTCCCTCTTGAATCGGTAGGTGAGGCAGAAAGGGTGAAGAGCTTGGTTTAGCTTATAAGTTCTTGGATTGATAAATCCCACACGGTAGCCATTGAATTTGCAACAAGAATGATGAGAACAGTTCATCGAGCTATCCAGGTCCTTGAGATTATCCATAATCTAATGATAACTATAGCTGCATTCACTCACACTAGAGATGTTATCATTCCTATCTTACAAGTGATAAGACAAACACCAAGATAGATTCTGGCACAAGAAAAGATAATGGATGGAGGAACCCATAACCTCCTACAGTGGTCAGCTCTGATCCAAATGAAAGAGGTCCTTTTTGAAGACATCAACACCAGATGCAGTCGAGTTAAAGGTATCATTCATCCAATTCAAGATAAGGTGTTTGAGGTGTTGTGTACCATTCTTGACAGGCGAATTGAGATCGAGACAGATGTGGACATCCAAGAGTTGGAGGATAGAATCAAGGTCATCTTTTGCAAAGAGGAGAACATCATCACAAATAAGCAACGAGATCAGATGTACACTACTACGTTTCTGATTGAGAAGACCAAAGAACTTGAACCTGGATGGGAGACAACTCTTCTCACTACTTTTGATCAAGTCCTTCACTTGGAAGAACGAATGAAGAATCTTCCTGAGATTCCCATTGCTGAGATTGAGGGAATTGTGTCTAGATTCATTGAATATGCTAAGAAAGAGCATAGGAAAGGGAAGAACATTCTAGATGAAAAGTTGTTATAGGATGATGTGGCAGCTTAATTCCTATTGGTCTATGTGTCCTCATTTTTTGTGCCAATTCTTTATTGGCTATGGATTAGTGATGTTTACCTAAATGGGGACTTTTTTGTAACAAACCCTAATTAGGGTTTAGGTGTCAAAATCTCAGCCATTGATCTTCTTTTGATCCGAGCCATTCATTGTACTTGAGGATGCTATATATACCCTCACTCATTTCATTTTGAATAGTAAGAAAAGTTATAGAAGAGAGAGAGATTAAAGAGAAGAAAGTTAGAAAGTTATTGTTGTAGCAAGATTGAGTAGTGAAGAAATTTTTTTGAACAATTGTTGTCCATTTGGCTATGAGATCAATAAAATATTGAAGTTATGGTGTTTTATTGCAATATTTGTGGCTATCTTCATTATTGTTTATTTTCTTGAATCACTCTTAGTTGAAGTAGCATTTAAGTTTTGAGTTTGAAAGACGAAGTGTTGTGCTTGACCTTTGATAAGATTCATATTCCAAACCACTAGCTTCTTATTGATTGTAAGGACGCCTTGTGTGGTCAACTGGAAACCTTGAGATTGATTAAGAATTCAATCATTCTTGGAAGTATTGATATGTATCTCTATGATAGTATCTATATCCTTGATGATTTGAAAAACTGTTGAATCCCCTTATAAGATCGCATCAATTCTAGTAGAGTTGTAATTTCTTGGCGAAACTGAAATTGGTAGAATCTTATCAAGCCTAGTCTTCATTGCGTCATTCTTAGGATCAGTTCAAATTTTCCTTCTTTAAAACCCTGATCTTTTGACATTTTTTGAAAATCTGTTAGTGTTAGGAAAATCCTGTTCCTGCATTTGGCAAGAAAATAACGTGGACAAGATTTCTCTAAAGTATGTAAGGGCCCTTGAAGAAACAACATACACAACGACCACTGGTGCTTATCCACATGTAGAGATCCTACAACAAAGAACCTTGAAGTCATCCCGATTGATCCTTTTCGCGACATCTTCAACATTCAGAGACTTTACTCAAGAGAGGATAAGGTACCTTTAGGTATTTTATTCTGTGTTTGGTCGTGTACAAAATACAAATCAATAGAACTCCAATGTGAGATTGTCAATACTAGGAGCATAAATCTGACCAGACAACAAAACCTCAGCCGAATGTTGGAATAGAACAAGAGGAGCAATAGATAGAGAAGGGTGTCCAGAGGGGCCACACCGGGAGGAGGTGGAGGAACCATGAGACCTAAGGAGGCCACACTAGTAGCAAGATATAGACCATCATCTTGGGGGGAATCATCATCAACATGTGTAGAGTCATTAGAGGAGGAATTGGAAGCCAAGACAGTCAGGTGATCACCATTAGTGTTCCTTCCACCATGTGGCAACGCCCTTACGTCGTGAGAGAGAACAATTCATGGCCAAGTGACCAGTAGAGGAGCAACGATGACATCGAAAGGGGAGGTCCTCATAATCCAATGGCTGAGTATATGGCCTATCCCCAACCATGAAAACCACATCCCCATGAAGAGGCATGAAGATGGAAATATCAATCAAAATGCTTTCAAATGTAGATGAACTCTCTAAAAAAGTGGTATTGTCTACCTTCAAGAAGTGGACGATAGAGTTGTTAATGGCTTCAAGACAAGAATTCTCCCAAAAATGAAGGGGAAGATTGGGAAGACGAATCCATACTGGACTCACACTAAGTGGTTCATTAAGAGGGTTAAAGGAGGTTGTCCAAGGTTTGGTTGAGAGAGAGTGTACGCCCCAAACCCACAACTTGTTTAGGACCAAATCATGGTCATCAACAAAAACCAAAGAAGTAACAAAAAAATCCTTATCACAAGGGAAAAGCTCAATGTTACCTCAAACTAAAGGCTTCCAAGAATCCATCACCCATTTATGAAGACCCAAGAGAGAAGGCCAAAGACCAACAAATCCGCACACCAATCCGCAACTTTGGTAGAAGTCCACATTTTCCACCACATCTTGGCCACAAACAACAAGGGAAGTCTTGGCAAAACCAAGATGACGAGATTTCCCCTTGGGAGGGAAACAACAATAGATTTGGCAACATGAGCAAAGTTTCATCCACTGACCCAAGAGAGAAGGCCAAAGACCAACAAATCCGCACACCAATCCGCAACTTTGGTAGAAGTCCACATTTTCCACCACATCTTGGCCACAAACTATGAGGGAGGTCTTGGCAAAACCAAGATGATGAGATTTCCCCTTGGGAGGAAGGGCAACAACAATAGATTTGGCAAGATGAGAAAAGTTTCATCCACTAGTAAAAAGGCCTTGAGGAGGGACCCCAACATCCACACCACCAGTGAGAAGCAACAAAGGGAAGCTCATCACACACCAAATTTGCAAGAGTCACTATGACACACTCATGGCCGGAGCAGATGAACCCCCATGAGTAGTAGTAGACCCATGAGCAGCTAGGGCAGACCCCTTGGCAACACAACCAAGCACAACAAATTGGGTGGGAGTAGTAGTTGAAGGGTTCGAAAAAAATCTTGTTCGAGGAGTGGGAGTCGTTGGAGCCGTTAGGAGCTTCTCGATCTAAAGAGTTTTCTGATTTCTACTGTAGGTGTGGGATTAACTTATCATATTCATCTCCCTATCATCCACAGGAGAATGGACAAATTAAGTTCAACAATAAAAAAATGATTAATTTCATAAAGAGGATGATAGGAAAGAAGAATAAGTCCTCAAATTCAAAATTTAGGTTAGCCTTATGTGTTGATAGAGTTACATTGAAAAAATCTACAAAAAGTCACTCTATGAGTTAGTATATGACATGGACGCAATGGACACTAATGAATAATTTGTTGTGAGCTTGCAAGTTTATTCAAGGAATTTGATGAATCAAGGAGGCAAGCTCAAACAACCAATTTGAGGAAGCAACAAGTGAAATATCTTTTTGAGAAGAAAGTATATCCTAGAAAATTTTAGGTTGGTCATGTAGTATTCATGTGGATTGTATAGTCTCAAGCCAAAGGTAAATTTGACAAATTTGATCCATTATGGTTGGGTCCATATATTGTCATTAACACTAATGGGGAAGATTCTTATTTTTTAAGGATGTGAATGTAATGTGTTTGGCATTTCCAATGCATGGACAATTATTGAAGCACCATTTCTCTTGAGCTTTTCTCTTTCTCTTCCATGCAATATTTGTACAAACTTTTCCTTTGTCCAATCTTATTTAGTTGTGATTCCTAATGGCTCACAGTGAAGTATTTTTCCTTATCAATTTGGTGTGTTTGTGTTTGTGTGGTCTACATCCTAGAGTTTTTTGAATCCTCACCATGCTTTGTTGAAGCTACATCCTCAAACAAGAGCCACTAATAGGCCATGCAATTTTTTGTCTACATGCCCATGTTTTGGTCAAGTACCCCATTTGAGAATCCAAAGGTGGCCAAATGTTAAAGTTTTTCGAGTTATTAGGCTTTCAATTATCCCTGTGCTTACATACTTTCTCCATCAACCCCAAAACCTTGGTCATTCATTTTGAAAAATGGCCAAGTTTAAATGTTGTTAGCCTTTAGGATCAGTGGGGTTTTCTTTACGTCCATGCCATTTTTGGGATGCTTGCAACCTTTAGTCCTATTGTGAAAACCCCACCAAGTCCTTCTAAAAGTGTCCAAATCGTTCTAAAGGTATCCAAGTCTTAGACATATCAAAGATTCAGGGGTTGACTTTTGATACCACATTGGTATACAGTTTGTATATTTTACGTACTTGGTTTCCCAATTCATCCCCTTGGTCATTGGAATATCACCTAAGTCGCACACCCAAGAGTTGAGGAACAATTTTTTTTTAAGTTAGGGTTACCAAGATTTCCATCATGAACTATGACCAAATGACTCCCACCTTGTCAAATATAAAGGAATTTTCAAAAAAATTGATGAAGTTATTTCGAGTCCAAGGTTTGTCTTTGACTAGGAACTTGTCGAAGGTTTTGTGTGTTCGAGGAACCCCCAAAACCTTCAATAGTTCTTGTTCCAAGTCCAAGTTCCAATGAACAATTTTGACAAAGTTCAACGAGTTTCAAAGTTGTCAAAAACTTTGTTGGCCCTTGACAAGTTTCCTAAAACCACCATTGACATCAACAATGTTTCTTGGAACCATCTTGACATGTAACGAGAACAAAGTATAGCAAGTATAGTGACAATTCTTGATTAGATAATAAACCTTGACAAGGTAGAAATGAATAGTATTTTGTAAGTCATCATAAGTTCATCTTGGAGAGGGGGTGAGAAGCATAAAAGGATGCTTTTAGTTTGAATTTGGTGAAATTTGAAGTAAATTGGCTAAGCATAAGAGCTATTCAGGGTTAGGTGTGGTTCTAAAATCTTGGGAATACTTGATAGAGTTCTTAGTTCCCACTAAACCCTGAACAAAATGATGAAAAGAAAGAAGAATCAACTAGGAAGAAATTGAAGGTTCGAGGTGTTCTATAAACCCCTAGAACCCCAGATCGGTTCCAATTCTAGTTTTAGGTGTCAATTTTGTTCCCAATTGAATTTGAACACAAAAGAAGGAAGTTGAAAAAGTGAGAGAACAAAAATTTCCAAAAGTTTAAGCAAATCTCCAAGTTCACAAACCTCAAGATTCATCGAAAAGGGTTAAAGGTTCATGTTTTTGATAAAATGTCAAATTTGATCATTTAACATACCATATTTATATAATTTCATGTCAATAGAGGGAAATCTTTAGGTTTGATTGAAAAAAACCTACATGAGAAGATTGGCTACAAATATATTCAATTTCACCATGGCATGTTGTTGTTGATGAAGATGCCTAGTTCTCAAGTGGATTTGAATGCAAAAGAGTTGTTTGATAGACCCAAGGCATGATTCTCCTCCTAGTGACATTCAATTTTTAATTTTGCCTTTAAAAGGGGAAGGGAAATCTTTTGTATGGGGTTCTAGAAAAGTTTTTGAAGTGTTTGATAAGATTTTTGGGGCAAGAATATGATTGCTCTGAGCATGTGTTTAGGAAGCTAGAATACATGATTTTTACAAATTTTGGTAATAACATCATATACTTTGATTTGAGGCATATATGAATGCATGCTTCTATGTGTATTGTCTCCAATTTGTAATAGGATACTTCTTTGGACAAAGCAGCCAATGATTGCAAATTCCGTCAATGCACATTTGCTACATCTATGTTGTTTTCATTGTTATTTTTTTCTCAAGGAGCACTATAATTTCTTTCATTGAAAATATAAGGATATTGCTAT
The DNA here is from genome assembly GCF_030272615.1 of Cryptomeria japonica. NCBI lineage: Eukaryota > Viridiplantae > Streptophyta > Pinopsida > Cupressales > Cupressaceae > Cryptomeria > Cryptomeria japonica. The sequence goes on from NC_081415.1 coordinate 155,134,101, forward strand.
TATAGAATTTGTTGCAATATATTGTCATTGATGTTAACTCATAGTATGACAAAGAGTTGGATTGATGCAGATGTAAAAATAGTGAGATGATTTGGCATAGATGTAAATAAGAGATGGATTGGTGCAGATGGTTTGACGCATACATAAAATCAACATGGTTGATGAGTCAACATGTTTGAGGTCAGTAAAGCAATCTGAAAGTCCATTATAGATGTGATCATGACATGAAGCAGTTTGGAAGTATTGCAAGTATCGATTGCACCACATCCTTGAAGTTCATATCCATGTTGTATATTCCTGATATGTTAGGGTTTTGATGAGATCTATACCAAAGATAATCAAATTAGGTGTCTAAAGTATGATGCAGAGATGGGTGCACATGTTTGGGTATGATTTCAAGTTGTTCATAGTGATATCTTGTCAAGTTTTGTATACTGCATTTAGGAGTATGATTTCAATAGTTGTCTAAGACATAAACTAAGTATATTCTAAGGCAAAGACAATGTTGGTTCCACATTGCAAGATTTTGTCTTGTGGTTCTGATGTTGAGTTAGTTAAAAAGGAAACATGTTATATCTAAAGTTTATAGTGGTATGTTCCTCTGCATAAAGTGATAGAGGCGACTATGTACTAGACAAAGCTAAAGAAGTGTAAATTGCTTTACAGGCAAATTGGAATGCTCCACATTCCTTTGGATGAAGAGATATGGCTGTGTGTATTTGTGGACATGATCAATACGGTTCATCATATACTCTACTTAAGTTTCAAACATTTTGGTACACTACAATGTCGTCATCAAAGAGTTAGTATGATACAAGTATTTTGGCATGCTCTATTTTCACTTGTTCAAGTGGGTTCTTTTTTTGCACCAACACATAACATTCATATAATGTAAAAGAAGCTCATAGGGACACCTTGCAAGGATAACAATGCTTATATCTTGATTTGAATAATAATCTTTGTCTCTCTCTAGCAACACAAGAGATAGATAATGATTGTCTTGTGATTTGTTGTTGTTGGGCTGACAAAGCTTATATTACAATATTGCTATCAGGATTGAACTGTGTAGTTTTTAAGTCAAACTCATTGACTCATGATTCATGAGCAGTGGTTCACAAGAACCCCTCTCTCATGAGAATGAATGGAACACTTAGCACTCATTTCATCTAGGTGATGCTCACAGAGGTGAAGCATTGGGAATTTCCAAGAGGTCACCCATCCCAATACTACTCCAACTTGAGTGCACTTAACCATGGAGTTTCCTTCAAGGTTAAGCCCACTCAACTTGCAACCCCATTTACAAAATCTTCAGTAAGTGTTGTGCCTTATGAACCATTCATTATAGAGCCCCTTTAGCTCATCAAGTGATAAGTAGGAGATATTTTTCCACAAGTTGAATTATGATATTGCTATTAGGATTCAACTATGTAGTTTTTCAGTCAAGCTCATTGACCCATGATTCATGAGTAGTCGTTCACAAGAACCCATCTCTCATGAGAATGAATGGAACACTTAGCGTAGACACCTAAAATTGTTCTGTCTAATTAAATAAATACTTTATTTTTAATTATTTTATCCTAAGTCTTCTATTAATTAAATAAATTCTTATTTATTTAATTAATTAATTAATCCTCTTCTAAGCCCTTTCCTCATTTAAATAAATACTTTTATTTATTTAAATTATCCTTTTTCTTAAATTAAATAAATATTTTATTTATTTAATTGATCACACTTCCTCTATTAATTAAATAAATCTTTATTTAATCAATTAATTCATTAGCCTTTTCTACCCATGACACATGTCATTCATCTCTTAATTCTTCTCTTACCTACCCCCTTTATCATTTAATTATTTTCTCTACCTACCCTTTAATCCTAGCCGACCATTTATTTTTACACCTCTCTATATAAGAGGATGCTTCCTTCATTATCAACCCTAATCGTCTAATCACCTAATGACATAATCTCTTATGCAATCAGTCTTCTTGCGATCAAGCTATCAATCACATTTCCATTCTTTGTTGAGCTCTTGTGCACACATAAAATCTAAGAGCAAATATATCAAAAAAGATCAATGGAGATAGGAAGAAATGGAGATTGAAACCCTACTAGACATGTGAATGGTAATATTGCTTTAATTTGTTGATTTGCATGATCTCAGGTATCTCTATTGGTATTGGTGAATATTTCATTGTAGGACCTAGATTGTTTGTTGTTGGGTCTATATGGTTTTACAATAGTTTATCATCCATTTTCATTGTATACACTTAACACTCATTATATCTAGGTGATGCTCATAGAGGTGAAGCATTGGGACGTCGTGGGAGGTCACCCATCCCAGTACTACTCCAACTCGAGCACACTTAACCATGAATTTTCCTCCAAGGTTAAGCCCACTCAACTTGCAACCCCATTTGCAAAACCTTTAGCAAGTGTTGTGCCTTATGAACCATTCATTATAGAGCCCCTTTAGTGTTGGCAAAAGGCACTGCACGAGTATTAAGATGTTGTGAAGCAGTCACCGACAAGGAGGGACCTTGAATAGATCAGTCCAAACCGGTCAGCAAGAGTTAACACAATGAAAACACATAGATATGATGGAGACAAATGCATAACAAATTGTTTTATTGCATGAAAAGTCAATTACATCCAATCGGCATCAACCGGGTTACAAGATACCGACACACAAGCCTGGTAGAATAGGTCTCACAAGGACCTTGAATCGAAAGATCTATCTTCTAAGCACTATCTATCTGATACTCCTTTATCTCCTAGTTGATTGCTTCATTTTTAAAACATGATTACAAATACATGTATCGATCCAAAGGATCAGGTCGACCTAAAAGGATCAAAACCCTAACGTACAAAAACAAATGAAGTCGGCCTTCAGAAAAATCCCAAAGGATGAAACGTAGAAGGTCGGCCACACGTTAAGAAACATTGAGATCAACGTCCAAGGCTCTGCAAGCATTGGAATGGGTTCCGATAGATCACCATAATAGGTCTCATGCAACTGGTAACCATGGAAAATCCAGTAACAAGAAACTGTCAAGGAAACCGATAGCGATATCTTGCCAGAAAGTGATCCAAATGAGATGCCATTAGAAAGCAAGCAGGGTGATCAAGTCTTCAAGAATAATACAACTCCACAGGAAGCCGATGTGCCAAAATCGGGACACACAAAAAGGAAAACTAAAATTGCAAACAAAAAAAGAAAATGTTTTTGGTTGATGCAAGATTTCTATGAGCCGAGGATGCTCCTACATCATGTTTTCATTGATGGCAACTGAAGTCAGCTATACCATACACAGTGTGTGATCTAATTCTACCAGAAGTTAGAATGAGTTTTGGATAGGTCTAGTGGATTTCACATAGATATCTTGTGATCTGAATTGATGAGGTGGCTGCTGCTTAGGGGGAGTAGTCAGTGTTGTGTTTTAGATGTTGAATTTTGTGAGGGGTAGAGAATCATGATTGCAAATGTGGGTTTCTGCATTGATGTCAAAGGGGGAGTGTAGGTCAGTGAAAAATGTTGATCATAGGGGGAGTTTTTGACTTTTGAAGTCCGCTTGATAGATTTTTGGTTGCAGTGTATACTGTTTTGGTTTTGGTTCGACACTTAGTCATTTTTTACTAAGTGTTTCCATTAATGCCAAAGGGGGAGATTGTTGGCAAGAGACACTGCATGAGTAGTCAGATGTTGTCATTGATGGCAACTGAAGTTAGCTATTCCATCCATAGTGTATGATCTAATTCTACTGGAAGTTAGATTGAGTTTTGGATAGGTTCAGTGAGATAGAACATGTCATTTGGTAGTATATAGTATTTTGATTGGCGTTTCATTTCTATTGAATATATTGTGTTGTGGATCTCAGGGAAGTATTATGGAGGTGTTATCTTCCATATTTTAGGTTTGTGGCCTCCGATGTTGATTCTTGAGTGAGTTGGAAGCTTTGGTTTTCAGCATGATCAGTGTGGTATGATCAACATGTGTGAGAAATCATTGTGTGGATTATGTGGATCGATTTTGGTGATCATTTCTATGTTTGAGGATGTTTAGCCATCATATGGGTAGCATGTGGACATCCTTTTGGTCTGTATATGCATTGGAGTTTGGATTGAGCCGACTATGTATGCATGTTTCATCATTTGTACCGTGTTCTTGAAGCTGACATATAGAAGACCCAATTTGATGTTGCGGATATAAAAGACAGATGGATATGATCATTTTGGATATCGATGGATGTGTGGAAAGTGTTTGGGATTGATTGTGCGTAGTTTTACATACACAAGTGAAGGATTTATGCTTCGAAATATAGTAGAACAATAGAACAAAGTAGTGCAACAGAGCAGTGTAAGATTGAATGTTTTGTGCTTAACCAAAACTGTATTTTGGCATTTGTAGATGCTGTTTTTCAATTCAAACATTTCAATTATATTTTGTAATCATTTTGTAAGGCAATGAGCCTTTCGGGGTTGTAGCCCTTATTGTTATTTAAGCAGTGAGATCTAGGTAGTGTGTTTGAATGCATGTACATGCCCCTATGTAACATTTCTATACTTCTAACATAGTATATTAATATTGTGGGTCTCAATCCTACCGTGTTTTTCCCTTAACCAGGTTTCCACATACAAAATATCGGTGTTATGATATTGTAGATATTTGTTTTATGTGTTTGCACCTTTGTTTTGATGATTTGCATTAGATGGTTGAAGAATTAGATTAATAATGTTAAAGATCGCAAAACACTGATTCACGCCCCCCCCCCCCCCCCCCCCCCCCCCTCTCAGTGTTCCTTGATTCCAACATTTAGCTCATCAAGTGATATGTAGGAGATATTTTTCCACAACAAGTCAAATTATGATATTGCTATCAGGATTCAACAATGTAGTTTTTGAGTCAAACTCATTGACCCATGATTCATGAGTAGTAGTTCACAAGAACCCATCTCTCATGAGAATGAATGGAACACTTAGCACTCATTGCATCTAGGTGATGCTCATAGAGGTGAAGCATTGGGACTTCTGGGAGGTCACCCATCCTAGAGCTTATACTCATATTGGCAATATGATCTTGAATATTTACACTTGGTTTAGAAGATGTGTTGAATTATTTTTGGGCTCGACTGAATCGTATGTTGAAGCCGCTTGACAAATTATTTCATACTTACAAATATGAGCTCTTGGAGATGACCTAATTGATGACTTGATAACTTTCAGAGGAATATATATAAGAGATGACCTAGTCAGCAAAAAAAGAGAACCGCACCATCCGCATATAAGAGATGCATTTATTTAACAGTTCAAATTGCCAATATATGTAAAGACATGTTGTGTTAAGGGAGTTGCAGCTTTGTTTGGGTTGTAGTTCATAAAGTATAATGTATTGTTGTTTTCACTTATGAGGTTGGATTTAGACAATAGATCCAAGTAGCTTTTCTCACCATGGTTTTTCTCTTGCACGGTTTTCCACATAAATATGTTGTTATGGTTATATGTTTTGGTTTCTTTCTTTCCTTGTTTAAATCATAGATGCTAAATGAATAATTAGTTAGAAGTGAAATAATTCCTCCACAAGATGATAAGGACATGATAGACTTTAATGAAGAAGATTGTGAGGTTGACATGGAAGGAGAACTCTTATCCTCACTAGAAGATTTGGATGTAACAAACATAGAAAGTAGAGAGTTTAAGTTCAAACTCAAGGAATCAGAAGAAACAATCACCAACTTAAAAGTTCAAGTTGGAGAAGAAAAGAGAATTGTAGGTAAGGAAAGAGTTGGAGAAAGCAAAGGATCAAGTTGATAAAGGCCTAAAAGTCAAAAAGAGCTCCAACACTCTTGATGAAATAATTAGTAGCCTAAAACCCTAGAAGGATAAAGGAGGACTTGGACTTGAAAATTGTTAGAACTTAGAATTAGATGCTTCAATAAACACTTTGGAAATAAAAAGAAAGAATTTTGTCCCGAGGGCTCCAAGAACACCAAAGATAACATGCAAACATAGGATAATAAGAAAACAAAGGTCAATAATTAGAAGACAAGCTTCAAGAGATCCTTCCCTAAACAAAATGTAAATCCTAGGTATTCTCAATCCTTTCAGGGTTATTGCTATTCTTGCAATAAGTTTGGTCATAAATCCCCTGATTGTAGAAGTATAATGAGAAGAAACAATTACATGAATAGGAGATCTACTGCACCTCAAAGATACAATACTATGCATGATCTTCATTCTTTCCATGGTTATGGTTATACATGCAATAAGTTTGGTTATAAGGCTATAAATTGCAAATCTAAAGTAAGAAGAGAAACTTTGGTCTATATTATAATGTTGTTTGCTACAAATACAATAATTTAAGACACAAGGCCAAATTTTGCAAAAGTAATTTTGTGAAACCACCTACTCAGAATAAAAAGGAGAATACTTTGAATGGAAAAGAGAAGGAAAACACAAAGGTTGGGAGAAAGAAACAAGAACAAAATGTTGAAAAGAAACTCGACATAATGTTTGTGCGAGTTGCACAAACCCCCTTAATGGACTAAGATAGTGCATTGACTCAGGGGGACTTACAATTTGCAAATCTTTTAATCCCCCCTGAAGCATGCGATGCCAAAGTTCTTCAGTATACAAGTAGAGACATATAATCTTCAAGATATGATTGAGAAGCAAGTTCAAGGCTCTTGTTAAATGTTCCAGAGCAAAACCACTTTTTACGTAAGATTGCAATGTGATAATAGGTCCTTGTATAGAATGTGCATAAACAACTTTCTGCCAAGGAAAAATGCATTTACTATAGGGTGTTAGGGTAGATGAGAAGATTAATTAGTCCTATTTAATCAAATCTGACCCCATTCGAACACATTCAAGAGAGTCCAAGGGTTAAGGAAGAGACAAAGACATTCAAGAATTTCAAAGTGCAAAAGGCAAAACCCTAACAACAATCTGCAAAGGTATTCTATAATCATCTTGAAATCCTAGTTTCTAAATCTTAAAAGAATTTATCATGGCTACTCCACATGTCTACAATGTTGTTTAAAGACCATGACCAAAGTACAAGAAATTCCCTTATATAGTCACAAGAAATGATCACAGTGGAGCATTCTCCTTTGTTCTTGCTAATGTTGTGTACATAGAGGATGTACAAATTTACATTCATTCTGGGAAAGACAAAAATAACCACACTAAGTTTGAAGAACTCATATATGAACTCTTTGATGAAAATAACTACTACAAACCATAGTATACAAATATAGAAACAAAGCGATTGGACACTTGGAAAGATTACCCTAATTTCTGCTATGAATATGAATGGGTCAGGTATGTGTTGAGCATAATACATGATGAATTCATGTATCTTGACAAACCCTACAAATTACCAATGAGGCAATTGAAGCTATTACTGGTTTATACTCCATCAAACCTGTCCCAGTGATAAGAACAATAAAAAATGAGGAGGTCATAAGACTAACTTGTGCAAATTTTGATAAGAGAACCTTAAGTGTCAATGACATAAATGACCTGGGGGTTAGGTATGACACCATGGGGATTGCATACAAAATTTATTACATAAATAGAGAAGGATCTACAATTGCTACCACAACTCATACCACATACTAGCTGGTAAAAGAAGGAAAGGACTTTGATCTCTAGGAAATTATGAGAGGATAGCTTCTCAAAAACCTGAAGAGAAAAAAAGAACTTGGATACAACTTCAAGTATGGAACCCTAATAATTTGTTTAATGTTCTATTTCCTAAATGAGCTACTTGGGTTTAAGGGTAAGATTTGGCAAGCATATGTTAGTTGCTGCACAAATCTATTATTACATGAGACAAATTAGGGTTGACAATACTTGCAACCAAGCATATTGGGGTTTCTTTAAAGCATTTGAAAAGGACATGCAAAATAGGTATAGAATCCCTACTAGAATGATAATGAAATATGAAGGGCATATTACTTTTGTAGTTGATAAGGGAAATTATTACATGGAGGCTGTGGAGCCTAGGAAACTCTAGATTCCCACACTTCCCTATGAGATCACTGAAGATGAGATAATTGGTTATATTGATATCTTGCTCAACCATCCTAAAGACCCTAATGCTCAAAGGTTTTGAACATATGATGAGATCATAGATAATAGAAATAGGAAAAGTTCGTAAGAACAAATGAACAATAATAGAGAAAAACTGTATAAGATATGGGGAGTCCTATTAAAACCCTTTGTCGAAGATCCTACAGTTGATACCGAATCCAAACCTACACAACCAATGAAGACTAAAGGACCTAGAAGGTCAGATAGATCTGTATCTACTACCACAACTGCTCCACAACCCTCCAAATTAACACAATCTACATCCATAAGAAAGAGTACTGTATATGATCCCTCAACACCAAAGAAGACCTCAAAAGAGAGACATACTAGACAAAAATAATTTGCCAAAAGAGAGAAGGTGAAGATTATAAATATTGATGAAGAAGAAGAAGAAGAAGCATCAAATTTGAAGATGAGAGAAAAGAAAACCAAGCCAACTCCTCTGGTAGCTCCTCCTCAAGATCTTATATAGTTGGAAGTTGACCTCAATAGAATTGAGAAATATGGTATTCTAAAGGAGATCGTAGACCTTTATTCAGAGGCACTTCCTTCTGATTAGGCTACTATTGAAAAGATAATTGTCATGTATATGATGAAATAAAATGTGTCTCTTAGTGACATCTTAGATCAAATTCTGGAGAGTCTTACTCAAGTATTGAGACAGAAGGGAGAAGAGGCCACATAAGAGAATAAAGAGCCAAGGCAGAATACTCTTAGTAAGATATGTTTCTCTATCTCACATGAGGAAATGGATGCAAAAGTACATGTGCCTCCTCTAGATGTCATTAATCTACAAGACATACCCAAATACTTCAGATAAGATGTAGATGTCGTTGGAAGGATGTTGCAAATATGTGCTTAAGAGATATTTGAGAGATGTGTTGTCATTGATAACATATTTCTCCATCTGAGACAATGATGCAGTGAAGTTCAATGATTTAGTTTGTTCAGTATGATGAAGATCAAAGTTTGTGGATTAAAGAGTTTGTAGAGGGTTGTCTATAGTTGATTTAGTTCAAGTTTTAGAGGTCCGCATGAAGATTTGATTGAGTTATGGGTATTTGTGTTGTGGCCAGTTTTTCAGTTATTCAGTGGTGACATAGTGTCTGTATTTTGATCTGCATTTCTCTACATTATAATATCTTGATTTGCAGATTTGGAGATATGTTTGGGATGTTGGTGTGTGTCCTCAATTCAAGTGGTTTGTGGTTTGAAAGTCTGCAAGTGACTTTTAAAGGTTGACAGTCATTGCAGTTAGTATTCCTAAGGTTTGGTATGATGATGCTGATGATTCTAGTAATTTGTGTTAGTGCAGATATTGCTATGGTAATTCATGATTCTTGTGTATTTTTTTTGGATCGTGTGTCTTTTGTGTTGGTGGTCCGTATTGATCATTGATCTCGTAATTGTAGTTTTTCTCTAGTACTTTAGTGTTCTTCATATTCTTGGCTGACCGGATGCTTGTAGCGTGTTGCAGATGATCGAGGCATAATATTTGGAAGTGTAATGTGTTCAGGGTGAAAGACTTGGGTCCGTGCTATGTCTTGATTGACAATGCTTAGTCTGCATATTATATTGTGTTGAGTATGGTTATATTTTTGTAATTAGGTGATGAGTGTTGAGACGAACTTTTTGATTTCTCCAAGGTTGATGTCATGTATAAATAAATGTAATATATCTGTATTTGAGCATGTTGTGGTTGTGAGTGAGTGGATGAGTATGCATGTGCATTGAATGTATACATCTTTCAAAGGCAAAGAAGAAGTGTGAAGAAGAAAGTTGTTTTGTGATTCAATGGGATTGAACTAAGCATTAAGGAGATGCAATTTCTCAGTTCATGATTTCTAGATGTGATCCGAGATTGTTTGTATAGGCAGTGAGCCTTCCTCTTGTTGTTTTGAGTAGTGAGCTCTAGGAAGTGTGCCTGAATGCATGTGCATTCCCTATTGTAATACTTCTATCAAAGTATACCTATTTTGTGTGTTCATCCCCGCCATGGTTTTTCCTTTGACCAAGTTTTCCACGTCAAAAATATTGGTGTTATGTGTGGTTATGATGTTTTGCTGATTTATGCTTTCATGTTTAATTATCAGATCTGAGAACAAGTTTAAGTTGTGTGAATTTGTGAAACAACTGATTCATCCCCCCCTCTTAGTTGTCTTCCCTATCAAAGCTATTTCATAAGATCCCTCTTCCTATGATGTTCCCACATCAGAGAATATTGATCAAGAAAAGCATGATGATCTAGATAACAAAATTTCTCCTCCTCCAAATAACACAAAGCAACAAAACTTGGTTGCACAAGATGTAGAAGAACAAAATATTCCTCCTCTAGAGAATACAATGCATAATATTGGACAAGAGTATAAGGCAAATGATGACACCAAAGATAATCTTGACAAAGGTTAGCATACTACTAAGAAAATAATTGAGAAACAAACAAATTATGTACTTCTAAGGGCAACTTTGAATTGGATCATGGATCCTCTTCTCCCTCAACATATTCATTTAAATACCTCATGCAATTATAAATGCAATTCCAACCAATAGTGACTCCACAATTACTTCAATTGCCAACACATGGTGGACAAATAGACTTGTCCAATATTTCTCCCCTCCATAAAATGCAACTTAGAGATATTCTACATGAGACGCTTCAACACTATTTTGAGAATGCAACATTATTGGATGAAGCTGTGAAGATAATTTAGGAGGGCTTGCCAGAGGTAAATGTTGACTCATCTCTACCCCCTACTCAATAGTTAATTTTTTTTTTGGACTACTTCAAAGTCTATTTATCTCATGTTGAAGAAAAGGCAAAACAAGAATCATTAAGGAAAATAAATGGCAAAAGGATGTTGAGGCTTCTGATAAGTGTGCAAATGCACAAAACAAATTGCAAGAGAATATGAAGCATATTTATAAATTCTTGGAAGATGCCACCATGTTGTATCAATTTTGTTTGAAGTGGTCAATATCAACAAAGAGCATAAAGGACCAAATTGTCTCTATAGAGTCACATGTTATTCATATGGCTAGTATTTATGATCCACTAAAGGATAAAGACAATGTAACAAGAGTAAAAATTTAAAATTTACATTTACAACTATCACTACTTCAAGATCAATGAGAGAAAATAAAGGGATAGTTCAATTAGATAAGGGAACTGGTAAACTTGAGACTTGCATCCTTGACTGGTTCTCTATTTGATGAAGAGAAGATTGATCAAAAGATGAATGTGCCAAGTAGTGTAGATGAGGTAAAGGACCTATACATTCAATTTGAATGTCAAATAACACCCTATCCTCAACCAAATCATATTGGGATACATCTCTTCCTCAAATTAAGGTAATATTTTACCCTCTAAGTGAGTTGTAAAATTTTTCTGATAGGATAATTTTGTGATCATGCAAATATGCAAAGGATAAGAAAGTTTGCAGACACAATGTACACACATCCTTGTAATAGAGGAATATTTTTTGTATATAAATTTTGAGGATTCTATTGCTACATCTTAGATGGAGTTTGTAATGAGATAATACAATTACTGGGAGAATAATTTTGTAGCTAATTTAGATGATGTTCCTTTACCCTTTTCTCTTGATGTCAATGAGGGATAGAAGATACCTTGTAAATAGATGTTGCCATCAGAGACCAAGGGAAGATTGTTGTAATATGTTGTCATTGATATCAACTCACAACATGGCAAAAAGTTGGATTTATTTAGATGTAAACTTAGTGAGATGATTTGGTGCAAATGTAAATAAGAAATGGATTGGTGCAAATGGTTTGATGCATACATAGAATCAACATGGTTGATGAATCATCATGTTTGAGGTCGATAAAGAAGTCCAAAAGTTCATTACAAATGTGATCTTGACACAAAGTGGTCTACAAGTGTTATAAGTATTTGTTGTACCACATCTTTTGAAGTTCATATCCTTGCTGTATATTCATGATATGTTAGGGTTCTGATGACATCTATACCAAAGATAATAAAATTGGGTGTCCAAAGTATGATATGGAGATGGGTGCACATGTTTCAAGGGTATTATTCTAATTTGTTCATAGTGATATCCTATCAATTCATGTGTACCACATTTAGGAGTATGATCTAAAAATTTGTATAAGACATAAACTGAGTATATTCCAAGGCAAAGACATAGTCTTTGTGTTTGCATTCCTTTGCATTGCAATATTTTGTCGTACAGTTCTGATGCTAAGTTAGCTAAGAAAGACAGATGTTATATCTAAATCTTTTGGTGGTAACTTCCTTCGTATAAAGTGATAGAGTTGACTATGTACCAAAAAATGCTAAGACAATGCAAATTGGTTCACATGCAAATTGAAATGCTCCACATTCCTTCAGATGAAGAGATATGGCTATGTGAATTTGTGGACTTGATCAATAAGGTTCATGGTATACTTTACTCAAGTTTAAGATGTTTTAGTATACCACAATGCAGCCATCAAAGAGTTAGTATAATCTAATTATTCCAACATGCTTTCTTTTCACAAGTGGGTTTTGTAGACACCTAAGAACGTCTCATTAATTCTACACTAATTATTCGTCTATTTAACTAAGTAATTCTTTAATTATTTGATTAAATTAAATATTTCTTCTGATCAAAATATTTAACATTTCTAATTATCGAATTTCTATCATTTCATCATTTAATCAATTAACCCTATCTTAATTATTAATTAAATATAAATTATTTAATTAATTGCGATATTTTCCTTAGCTAAATAATCTTTATTATTTAATTAATTCATTTCTTATGATTAAATAATTTCATTTAAATTATTTAATTAATTAATTCAATTCTTCTAATTCCAATTAATTCCATCTAATTTCATGTCATTTTCCCCAAATTTGAATTTCACTTCATTCCAATTAATTTCATTTCTTCCAAATTCATATTTCATCAAATCTGAATTTCAATTAATTTCATGTGCATTTCAGCATTCAAAAGTCCAAATTCAAATCCAAATTTAAAATGAAAATCAAATTCAATTTCAAAATCCTACAACACGTGCTAAAATCAGAACTGATTGATCAAATCAGTTATCTAATTAGTTAACTCAGTTAACTCATCAATCACCCTTTTTAACTCTCAATCACCTTTTCTGACTAATCAATTAATGCTCTTATCTCTCCAATCAATTCAATCATCTAATTCATCAACTCAGTCAACTAGCTAGTCTATTCAGTCTACTGGTTAATCAATTCCGTTGACTGCTCAATCAATTTTGTTAACAGATCAATCTAATGAGTTAACATATCAATCAACACTTGAGTTCAAATTCTCACCTCCTTTGTGTTGAAAATCTATAAATTCAATCTCATTTTCTCATTTCAAGCTAGAGAATCACAGTCTTCAAAGTTACTGTTCATCTTATGCAGGAAATCGGTGCAATACTTGAGAGCCACCTACATCAACAATAATGGAGAAGAACAATGGAAGCACAGGTGGAGAATAGGGAGTTTTAATTTAATTTAATCTTTCTATTTCTATCATTTATTTCATTGTATTGTGTTTAAAATTAGTTTAATTAGTTAAGGATTTTGTGATTCCTCCTTTCAGTCTAATTATCTTGGATTTGATGATTTCAAACATGAGAACAATTGGTGAATCCGACGTGAAATAAATCTAACCTTCATTTGCTATTTTGGTTGATTTTGCAGATCTGTATGTGCCCAGTGTTGGCAATTTGGAGGAATTGATTATGTGTTGCATTGATGTTTTGTCATTGATGGAAACACCGGTTGTTTTGGTTGTGTAGAAACATAAATTTGTCCACTTAATTAAATGAATATTTAGTATTTATTTGATTCTTTAACCATCAATCAATAATTAATTAAATTAATTTACCTTAACCCTCTTCTCCTATTAATTAAATAAATTATTCAATTTATTTGATTTAATTCATTTAACCAAATTCATACCATTAATTAAATAAATAAATCATATTTGTTTAATTAAATATTCTCTCACATTTAAATAAATTAATATTTATTTAAATCCCCCAAAATCCATCTCTCACATTTAAATAAATTAACATTTATTTAAATCACCTTTATCCTCCACCCACTTGCATTTTCCTACAAATGCAAGTTGCACAACTATTTGAAATAAATAAATTATTTATTTAAAATCCTATTTATCCTCACCCACTTGAAACCTTTAATGGTTTCTATATATGGTGAAAATGGATAACAATAATAACAATATTGAAAGGCTAAATGAATTCAACCACAAAACCCTAGCCTAACAACAACAAAGGTCCACCATAACATATGAAGATTACCTAAGACAACACAAATCAAATGAAATCACAAAGATTATACCATCACATGTCCGATAGGGTTTGGATCTCCATTCTTCCTATCTCCATTGATCTTGTTTGATGTATTTGCTCTCAGATTTTATGTGCACAAGAGCTCAACAAAGAACGAAATGTGGTTGCAAGTAGGATCATAGTGTAGTCAAGTCCTCAAGATGATTGATTAGAATGAATGATTAGGGTTTGATAATGAAGGAGGCATCTCCTTATATAGAAGACACAATAAGAAATGGAGGGATAAGATTGAGAGGTGTAAAAGGAGGTCGGCTATGATTAGAGGGTAGGTAAAAGAAATAATAAAATAATGAAAGGGGTAGGTAGTGTATGAATTAAGAGATGAATGCCATGTGTCATGGGTAGAAAAGGTTAATGAATTAATTAAATAAATAAAGATTTATATAATTAATAGAAGAAGTGGGATCATAGTGTAGTCAAGTCCTCAAGATGATTGATTAGAATGAATGATTACCGGATAAAGTGACAGAGTCACGAGATAATAAAGACTGACTCGGGAAACGAGGGCTAGGGGTAGGGTAGTCTATAAGATAGACCATGGGGGAAAATACATCCTCATTGTCATCTACACATCCACGAGAGCAGAGTGCAGAGCAAAAGTAGAGCAGCATCAGTCAGCAACGATGACCTTCGTTTACAGATTCGACCGCGTTCGTCGATTTCAGAGGCTAACAGAGGTAGGAGAGCTGATAAATACCACCAAACCTCCTCGTACTTTGATGCATTTATTGTTGCCATTAATGCATGGTAGATAGGGCAATAAATTCGCTTAGAATAGGGTCCAAAAAATGTCCAAAAAATGTCCAGGTGCATCTACGTTGGTGCCAGGCGCATCTATGCTCGAGAGGTGCATCTGTGTTTGTGCCAGGCGCGTCTGTGATGGAAACCGCGTCTGTGCCAAATGCGGCCGCGTTTGTGATGTGTAGGCACGTCTGTGCCAAGAAGGCACATCTATGTTGCCCAGGTGCGTCTGTGCAGAGCATAGGCACATTTGTGTTTTTCAAGCGTGTCTGTGCAGTCTTCAAGCACGTTTATGTCAAGTAAGCGCGTTTATGTCCAAAAAATGTGAATTTGTGTCTTCTAGGTCAAATCGATAGTTCTGTGATGAACATACGCTGTCGATTGGATAAGCTGCTGAGAGGATACACTCAAGCAGGTCCTATAGGGAAGACTAGGATAGATCAAGACACTTTGTGATGAACAGTGAGTACCAAGATAGAGTACTTTGTGATGAACAGGGAGTACTAAAATATGAGCAGCACTTTGTGATGAACAGGGAGTGAAAATGTAAGTAGCACTTTGTGATGAACAGTGAGTGCAAATGTGAGGAGCACTTTGTGATGAACAGGGAGTGCAAATGTGAGTAGCACTTTATGATGAACAGTGAGTGCCACACATGTAGTACTTTGTGATGAACAGGGAGTACTACTAGGATAGAAGCAACACTTTGTGATGAACAGTGAGTGTCACTAAGATAGAATGCCATATGCATTTAGATAAAAAGTAGCATTTAGTGATGAATAGTGAATGCCACGATGACTGACATGATTGATTTGCTTGATTGCAAGAGTATTTTCCTATGTTGGAGTCACAGGAGAGATTCCCGTTGACGCAGAGGTTGCGACCTGAGCTGACAACCGAGGACCGAGCTGCGATCGAGGCTATGGGATTGAGACATGTGTTGTATGTGCCTAAGTTTCGGATGAACATGGGATTATTGACTGCGCTGGCGGAGAGATGGCACTCCGAGACATGTACATTTCATTTGCTGATGGGGGAGATGATAGTCACCCTCGAGGATGTATATAGGATTTTGAGGATACCGATCGACGAGGAGCTGATCCCATACGCTCGAGATGGAGGCAGGGAGGCCCTGAGATGAGTGTTCCAGGACCCAGGACTAGAGATGAGGGCTGGACACATGGCTTGGGACACTATGACTGCTACAGGATTAGCGCTGCCAGCAGTGATAGGAGGAGCGATCAGTGGGTTCCTATGTCCAGATAGAGCGACACGGGGGTTGGCTGTAGGCTGGGGAGGTGCACTAGAGACACTGGTGACACAACACACTAGATATGCTTGGGGACTGTGTGTGCTGGCACACCTCTATTATGAGCTACATCAGTTTGTATACCACAGATCGGTGGGATTGGGCTGCGGGGTGACATTGTTACAAGTGTGGGCCTATGAGCATCTGCCAGTGACGAGACCGATACACTTCAGAGGCAGAGGTCACAGATGCAGTTTTGTACATTTATACGACATGATCACGTCACAGCCATGGATTGACAGGCTAGAGCACTGGCGATGGGTGATTGATGACATCGATATGGTCATATGGAGGCCATACCTGGGATGCAAGTAGTGGGAGGACGATGTGGTGGAGCTTCCCTACACCTTCCAGAGTAGGTACCTGATTGGGTAGATGCTCTATGTGCTGGAGAGGCAGCTAGTGGACAGGGTTGGCAGGTAGTTTGGTAGGATTCAGCGGATGCCCCGGGGTTCAGGTATGTATGCACGGACTGTGAGAGATCAGGCACAGTTTGGGCCCCTATTATCATATGATCAAGCTATTACGCAGCTGGTAGAGATGATGCCCCTACCCTGGGACATGTGGCCAGAGATTGAGGATGCCGGCATGGATGCCGAGTACAAAGCATACTGGGCTGGGCATCCATTCCCACGCCTGACGGATCCGAGAGAGCTATTAGATGGAGATGGTGGTGGGGATGGAAATGATGATGGAGCTGATGGAGGCAGAGGCCAACAGAGGAGGAGGGGGTAGTTGGAGAGAGGAGGGTTGCACCGTGGAGGGAGGGTGGAGAGGATAGGTAGGCTCGGGTGGTGAGGGGTCGTGGTGGATTGCCACTACAGGTGCCATCAGCACAAGGTCCCAGACAGGTGTAGGTATAGGGACAGGTACAGGGACAAATACAGGGATAGGTACCAGTACAGGCACCAGTACAAGCATAGGCACATGGGCAGGCACCCATACAGGGGGAGCCACAGGGGACTGAGGCAGAGGAGGATGAGCTGACGGAGCTGAGGGAGATCTGCCAGGGACAGGCAGATGAGATCCAGGAGCTGGAGAGGGAGAGGGATAGGCTCAAGAGGTGGCTTCGAGATACTGAGTGGGAGCGAGACCAGGCCATTCAGTGCTACACAGAGGCTGAGACAGCACTAAGGACTGGGAGGCAGGTAGCAGAGGACATAGGGGCTGGATATGCCTATGTTTTGCGGGCCGAGGAGGAGATTGCCTACTGGAGGGATCTCTATTATGGTGCAATGCCAGCGGATCAGCAGGCGAGGAGCTTCCATAGACCATCGCGGATAGCGACAGCTATGGGAGGGAGCCGGAGGAGACAGGCATCTAGTGGTGGGGTTATGGGTCCTCCACCATCACCAGAAAGAGGGGATAGGAGGGATGATCCTGGGGCGAGTCCTTCAGGGGCTCAGATTCCATTGAGGCTAGGTGGCTCTGAGGGAGGGAGTTCATCATAGCCATAGAGGGCTCCCTATGTATCAGTATTGTACCATTTTTGTATGATGATGTAGACACCTGCGGGTGATTGTAGCCATATGATTTTTTTGACCTCATTATATTATGACACTTATGATATATATGAGATGATTCATCTTTGTGGCAGCTATATGCATGTGTACCTATGTGATGAGATGTTCTTATGTGATGTTTGTTTTATGTGATGCTTATGATATGGATGCAAATATGTACATGATGCAATGCAATATTTTTGTTCTTTTATATTTTATATGTGTATGCATGATGCAAATGTGAATGTATGTAATGCGGATAAATATGATAATGCAAATGTAAATTGTGCTAACAGGTGTTGTGTACAAGATGTGATGCAGTTGTGATATCTATGTCTATGTATGAAATGCTAACATGTGGTAATGCAGGTGCAACTACATGAAATGCATATGTTTTTGGTGTGTCATTATACTCAGTCATGCAATAGCAGGCTATGCGGACTTGAGAAGGATGATGAAAGTCAATCAAGAAAGGGGGATGAAAGACAGAAGATGTGAAAGTGAAAGAGCTTCTTGTGTGTTATCATCATTGAGCTTTATTATGGCAAGTAGGTTATGACAATCGAGACATATGTTCGACCCAGAAAGTCATTGTACCTGTTTGCATGGAGATAAGATAGTCACAAATAAGGAATGCCCCAGTTCATACTAGACTCATAGTGTCCTCATATCCTTGGACAAGTCATAGCATTACTAAAAGACAATCCGCAGATAGCAAATACAAATAGGTGACGATACCCCATCCTCGCCTTTCTAGTCAAAGACATCCTAGAGATAGAATCTCTAGTCAGAGACATCCTAAAAAAGTTAAAAGATATGTCACCAAAAGATAAAATCAAAAGAAAACCAAGACTCGACACCAACATCCACTGTAGTCCTCAAGTTTAGTGTCTCTTGTCACTTGTATAAATCTTATTTGATTGTGGTCACAATGTTTACTTTCATAGAAAGGATAGATAGCACTGAACCATAATGTTATCTGAGTCTGTTGAAAGATTTGATTTGTTGAAGCGCATTGTTGCTGCTGTGTCTCATCTGAAATTGACTAAATCCATGAAACTGATACTTTATTGCGAAGAAGAAGGAACTTTATTGCGGATCTGGTGATGCAAATGTTGCTTTATTGCGGATTGTGTGCGAATAGACTGAAGGAAGCTGGAAGAAACTGTACTCCTCGAAACATGTGATGTTTTCAGTTCCACACCCATCACTAGACGTAGGATTTGCCTTAGCCACAGATAGGGTCTGATTTATTATGGATGGAAAGGGAGTTGAAAAGGGAGGTTTATTATGAATGGTTAACCAATCTTGGGTAGATCAATAACAAGCCATGATGGGAATGTGTAAGTTTATTATGGATGGATATGCTGTGAGTGTGTGCAAAGTGAAAGGATGAAAGTGAATCCTGAAGGAGGGAGGAGCAATGTCTTTACGCATGGCGTTGGTGACCTAGTTTTCACCATGGTACTTTCCCAGGGTGCCACCAAAGTGGTTTTCACTGTTGGACGAAATTATTTCTGTTTACTTTTTTGATTTTTTTGTATTTTTTGAATTAGGATATTCTAAAGAGCTATGTGTAAAACTTGCGAAGGTGCATGCTATTGATGGGATCCTCCAAAGGTTCACCCTCTGTAGTAGAGAGCTGATATGCCATAGATCCATATGCTGCTGTAATGATGTAAGGACCAAGCTAATTTGGTTCGAACTTGCCCTTCTTCTCTCTGTCTTGCTGATTTTTGGGGTTTTTTCTGAGAACCAAATCACCTACCTCAAATGTGCGAGGCTTGACCTTGTCATTGTAGCTGTGACTCATTCGTTATTAATAAGCCTTGAGATGATTAAAAGTAGTTTGTCTTTGTTCATCCAGTAGTTCCAGTTCTTGTAAGTGAGAGACCCTATAGTCTTCATCACTGATGATGTTTTGCAAAGAGACCCGTAAAGAGGGTAGCTCGACCTCAATAAGAAAGATGGCTTCAGCGCCATAGACAAGTGAATAAGGTGTAGCTCCTGTAGGTGTGCAGACACTTGTGCGGTAAGCCCAAAGTGCAGGATTAAGTTGGATATGCCAATTACGGCTAGCATCGTCGACTGTCTTCTTTAGGATTTTAAGGATTTTTTTATTAGACACCTCAGCTTGACCATTACCTTGGGGGTAATATGGCATGGAGAAACGATGGGAAATATGGAAGTGGTCACAGAGTTCATGAACATTCTAATTTTTGAAGGGACACCTGTTATCAGTGATAATGGAAACAGGAATATCATATCGACAAATGATATAGTTGAGGATGAATGTAGTAATCTGTTTTATCGTGACTTGTGTGAGAGACACAACTTCAATCCATTTTGTGAAATACTCTGTGGTAGTGATAATGAATTTACGACCATTGGAAGAAGGAGGGTGAATCTTGCCTATGAGATCAAGTCCCCACCGACAAAAGGGCCAAGGAGACGCAATTGGTTGAAGTTCTTATGCTGGCGCATGTATGAGGTCTCCATGAATTTGAAATTGCTTACATTTCTTGACAAACTGATATGAGTCTTTTTCCATATTGGGCCAATAATATTCAATCCTGATGAGTTTCTTGGCCAAGGTAGGACCACTAGCATGTGGATCACATATCCCTTCATGTACTTCATGTAACGCAATCTGAGCTTCATCACTTTCTAAACATCTAAGAAGAGTGCCATCTAGACCTCGCCAGTATAGGATATTAGCTAAAATGACATATCGAGAGGATTGGCGAATGAAAGTGCGACGTTGGTTATTTGATAGATCAGGAGGTAGGGTATTGTCACGAAGGTATGTGAAAATGGAACCATATAAATGGGACTCGGGACCGACAACACATATCATCTCAGTAGGAATGATTTCATATGAAGGAACCAAAAGGTTATCCACCAAGAACTCATAGCGGGTCTCATTTGGAGGTAGATCGATCAGTGAAGCAATTGTAGCCATGACATCTGCGGCGCGATTCTGCTCTCTTGGTATCTGCTCAAAATCTATCTTTGTGAAGTGTTGTTTCAGGTCATCCACCATTTGTTTGTAAGGTAGTAATTTTTCATCTTTTGTTTGGTAATCATTAGTTGCTTGACGGATTACAAGTTGAGAGTCCCCAAAAACATGAAGTTCTTGGATCTTCCACTGAACTGCGATCCGTAATCCTGTTGTTAATGCTTCGTATTCCGCTATATTGTTAGTGCAAGGAAATGATAAGCAGTATGATTTTGGTATAGAATCCCCTTGAGGAGTTATAAAGAGGATGCCAGCTCCTACCCCATGCTGTGTGTATGAGCCATCAAAGTACAGTTGCCATGGCTTCACATGTGACATAGTTAAAATGGATTCATTTGGAAACTCTGAACTTAGAGGAACATCATCTATCATGGGAGCATCTACTAATTGATCTGCGATGGCTTGTCCTTTTATTTCTTTTCTGTCCACATACTTGATGTCGAATTCACTCAGAATCATTACCCATTTGGCTAGTCGCCCAGTAAGTGTCGCTTTATTGAGAAGGTATTTCAACGGATCAATTCTTGCAACCAGCTTAGTCTTATGAGTGAGCATGTAATGTCATAATTTCTGGGAAGCAAAGACCATGGTGAGACATGCACACTCAATTGGTGTGTAGTTTATCTCATATCCCACCAATGTGCGACTGATATAGTATACTGCTTTTTCTTTGCCCTCAACAATTTGTTGTTTTAAGAGTGCCCCCAGTGTTGTTGGATTAGCTGATATGTATAGTAACAGAGGCTGATCTAGAACTGGTGGCATCACTGGCGGATTTAGAAGATAATCTTTGAGTGTCTGGAAATCCTGTTGACAATTATCATCCCATTTGAATTTGATGTTTTTATGTAGCAAGTGCTGAAAAGGATTACACTTATCTGCAAGTTGTGTTATGAATCTCTGTATGGACTGGAGTCTGCCTTGTAAAGACCAAAGTTGACTGATATTTCTTGGTGGTTGCATTTCCAAGATGGCCTTGACTTTTGCTGGATCAGCTTTGATTCCTCTTTTGGATACAATGAATCCTAGGAGCTTCCCGGAGGTTACTCCAAAGACACATTTCTTGGGGTTTAATCTTACTTTATATTTTTCCAACCGATCAAAGATGACTGAAAGTATGTCCAAATGTGTATTTCTATCTATTGATTTGGCCAAGAGGTCGTCGACATAATCTTCCATGGTTATGTGCATGAGATCATGAAAGATAGTAGTCATGGCTCTTTGATATGTAGCACCTGCATTTTTTAGCCTAAAGGGCATGACATTCCAGTAGAAAGTTCCCCAAGGACAAGTGAATGATGTTTTGTGTTGATCCTCAGGCGCGATCCTTATTTGATTATAACCAGAGAATCCATCCATTAATGATAACATTTCACGACCTACTGTGAGATCAACAATCAAGTCAATATTTGGTAATGGGAAGTCATCCTTTGGACAAGCTTTGTTGATGTCTCTGAAATCTGTACATATTCTGATGCTGCGATCTGGTTTACTGACAGGCACTAAGTTAGAGATCCATTTAGGATAATCAATTGGGCGTATGAATCCGACATCCAATAATTTCTCAAGTTCTGCTTTGACTAGTAATGCCACCTGTGGATGCATCTTTCTTAATTTCCGTTTCACTGGTTTTGCCCTTGGTTTAACTATCAAATGATGCATTACCAAATCCGGATCTAATCCAGGCATATTAGCATATGACCAGGTAAAGTTGATTTGTCGTTCTTTGAATAAACTTATGAATTTTGACCTTTCTGACTCTGTCAATGATTGAGCCAGGAATATGTTGTGTGGAACCTCTTCTGTACCAATGTTTGTTCTGTTAGTCTCCTCTGCCAACATGGATGACTTTTCCTCATATGATGCTGGGAGAATGTCGAGCCTTCCATCTTCGGGTGCCTCAGAGAGGTTTTCGCCCTTAGATACATCCTTTCTTTTTACTTTTTTGGGGTCAGACAGCGCCACAGTGTGGTTTTCGCCATAAGACCCTTGGTTTGTTCTAATTTTGACATTTTTGCGACTGGATGGTCCGACACCCTCACCAAAATATGCCATGCTATTGAGTTCTATAGTGTATCCCGCTTTATGGTCCCCATGAGGAAGGTCATCTCATATGCCCAGATAGTCAATAAAAGCTTCATCATTTTGGAATGTGTCAAACTATGCAGGTCCTTCATGATCCCAGTCAATGAGTTGGTGGTGAACAAGGGGAAGGCCTTCAATGTCTTCAAAGTTAGCGGGGCTAAGAGTGAAGATGCAGTTATATTCGGGTATGTCAAGGTAATTATCAGGGTCATCGATGACACTCTCCTCATCAGTCTCGATCGCGAGTGAATCCAAATTATCATCACTAGTAGTGCAGTTTGGGATAGGGGTTCTCATCCTATGTGATTTTAACCTAGAACCTTGAGACATGGACTGTGTGGAATCCTCATGGGTTGTTTCTTGACCAACATTGAATCTTTTATAAAATTCCTCCTCTTCTGTGGGTTCATCTAGCTCTCTGAATGTCTCTATGAGCTCGTAGTCACTGGAAGATTTGTCTGAACCCCATTCCCATTTGTTGGAGTCTGTGGAATAGCGATCCTCCTGTTGAATTTTGACAGATTTGATTTGTAAGGCTTCTTCTGTCCTTTGAGTGTGGACCTTGGAAGTTAGGAAATTAAGTCCTTTCGAGCGTTCCTTTTTAAATGTCAATTCAGGTTGTAAAGGTTCAATGATGCCTTCCTTTCGTAACCCAAGAGGGCTTTTTCCATCATACCCAAATTTTTGTAGAATCTTGAAGCCTTTGCCATATTTCTCACATGGCAGACTGATGTGATCTTGTGTGTCATCTTCAATGTCTTTATAAAGCATTTTGTATAGATCTTCCTCTTCCAGTTCGCCCCATCTTTGAAAGGTAGTAGGGTCCCATTTGAGTACCATGATGGATACTCACTTGTTAGGATGTGGTCTTCCATATTCTTTTGGGGAACTCATGACTTGTCGTAGGTACATAGTCTGATTTAAAGTGTATTCCCTCATGCCTTTGTCTTGAAATTTTCCTTTAAGCTCACCTTATTTTGATGTCGAAGGTTTTAATGACTCAAGATCAATGTATGCTGAGGAAGGAACAACTTCACGATTATTGGGAATGATGGTCTTAGTTTTTGATCTAAGATTATTGCAATATATGAACGGATTAGGATCACCGTTAACTGTTACTTCCACTCCATTGTGAGGAAACTTAATGCATTGGTGATATGTGGATGGGACTGCCCTCATTTCATGAATCCAAGGACGTCCTAGCAATATATTATAAGTGAGATCTAGATCCAAGACTTGACAAACCACATCCTTTGTAACTGGCCCAACTCTAAGAGGTAAGGTGACTGTGCCCTTGGACGAACGTTCTTCATCATCATATGCCTTGATGGTGATTTGATTTGTAGAATTCACAGCTTTATCAGAATATCCCAATTGTTTAATTGTGCTCAATGTACAAATATTTAGACCTGCTCCTCCATCTATCAGGACTCGTTTTATTCGATGTTTGTGTATGAAGGCTTCAACGTGTAGCGGTGCATTATGTGGCTGACTTACGGAGGCGTCATCGACTTCTGTGAAAGTAAGGGAGTGTGGAATGGAAAGGTATCCCACCATGGCTTGAAACTAGTCCACGTTCAGATCAGTAGGAATGATGGTGTCTCTCAAGGTTTTGTCAAGAATAACTTTATGTGCGGGGGATATGCATAATAGCTCAAGGATGGAGATGAGTGCGGGTGTCTTCCCTAACTGTTCTACAAGGTCATACTCAGGTTTGGTTGATGAGGAGGTGGTGTTCTTAGCTGGAGCACCCAGCAAAGTAAATTTACCTCGGTGGGTTGTAACATGACATTCAGAGGTAGGTTCGGAAGAAGATCCAACGCCTTTCAGAATGATCTTGGGTCTCTGGGTAGAATTCTTAGGGGTTTTGTCCTTGATAATAATGGTAGAGACATAATTGTCCATCGAGATGTGATTGATGGTTGAATCATAGTTGTAAGATGATCTAGTATAGTTGGTTTGGTCATCTGTGGCTTTAGCTTTTCCCTTGTCATGTTTTGGGAACGGTTTCTTAAACATTTCATGTTCTTGATTGGATGAGTGTCCCTCAATCTCAATGTCACCTCTATCAATGAGATCTTGTACGATGTTCTTTAGTCGATGACAATTTCCTGTCTTATGACCCTTGCTCTTATGAAATTCACAATACTCATCATCATTCCACCAATTTGGTTTAACCTTTGGATCATATGGAGGAAAATCTGAAATAGTGATTACCTTGTTTGCCACTAGTTTTGAAAACTGACTCAAGTGGTTCTCCCAATGGAGTGTACTTCCTTCGTGATCTAGAAGTTGTTTGAGTATTCACTTGATTGTTTGTAGAACTTGATCTCAAAAAGATGAATTTGGGTCGCACTGTGTTGGCATCAACAACACCATCATTGACTATGTTCTTGTTTTTGTTCCAAAATCTCGGCTTGTCTTTTCCCTTAAAGTCATCTTTATTTTCCTTGAATATCTTAATGACTCCTTGTTCAATTAGGACTTTTTCTGTCGCTAAGCCTTTTTCAATGACGTCCTTGAAGGTGGACAAATAAGATTTCCTTAGATCATAGCCAATGTCTTTGTTAACATTCTGGGTGAACATGTCTACCATTTGTTTTTGTGGAATTTCACAAGAGCGTTTGCTAGCTAGATTTCTCCATCTTTGTAAAAATGATGCAAAAGACTCTCCCTCTCTTTGCTTGGTGTTGCACAAAGTAGTGGTTGATATGTCTGTCTCTATATTGTAGGAGAAATGTTGAATAAATGCCTCTGCTAAATCACCCCATGACTTAATACCAGGTGGGAGTTGGGAGAACCATTCCATAGCTTGATCACCTAGGCTTTGTGGGAATAATCTCATCAAATATGTCTCTTTTGCTGCTACCTCAATGCAAGCTATGAAAAACTGCCTTATGTGTGCCTTAGGATCTCCTTTTCCTCTATACTTATCAAACTTAGGCGTCACAAAGTGTGTAGGAAATGGAGGCATTGGAATGCTCTTGTCAAATGGATAAGGACATATGTCTCTCATTGTGTATGTTGGCTTTGGTGTATCTATGTCCTCCATTTTCTTTTGTAAGTCCCTGATTTGTTGTTCCAAATTGCTCGTAGGTGGAGATCAACTTCTTGGACCATACCCCATGCTTGAGGCACCAATTGGAGGAGGAGCATGTTGCATATATGGATGATATTGATCATACACATGTTCATATGGAGGAGGTCTATAATGATGCTACGTATATGGACCACTTGGTATAGATTCATGTTGAGGAATGAAATATCTATTTTGTCCATGTATACCATACTCTACAGGCATGTCATGTTCTAATGTGTTGCCCCCAAATTTGACGTGGGGTTTCCTTGTGTCCAAATTTTGAGCATGCCTTTGAGTATCCAATTGCTTTGGTGGTTGATCCTTAACATTGGTATGTGATTGAGCATATCTGTCTGCATAAGACTTCCATAATGGTCTGCGAAAATGAGTATCATATACTTGACCATGTGTATGCGAGACCTCTGGTTTTTGGAACAAAGATGATTGTGATTTAGGTACCATATGTGGTCCTCTATTTCCTCCACTATTGGGCCTCCTTTGATCCATGTTGGGGTGAGTTTGTTGCAAAGGTCAATTTTCCATTATTTGAGACATGTCAAAATCATGAGGTATCTTGGCTCCACTTTGTGCCATCATTTGTAAGAAGTATTGTCTATCTCTCCTCATTATTTCCTCAACCAATCGATTGAAATGGGGATTCATAATGGATTCTTCCACATCTGCTGAATGTACTGAAAAGTTGTCTATATTGTCATTGTGTGTATCATTGTTGTTTGTAGTGTCAATGTTCTCAACATTTGGAATGTTTCTATAGGCATCCATGCCAGGTAATGTAGTATGATCGGAATTGAAAAAGATATCATTGTCATACTCATAGACACTCATGTTTGTGGACTCTTGAGCCTCTTTAGTTTCTCTCCTAGATTTTTGAAGACGGGTTTCAACCATGAACTAGGTCTTGACCGAGATGTGTGAGACTAGATGAAAAATGGAAAAAGTATGGAAGACCAAGAGTTGAATGGAATGTAAATGAATCTGAGGTTTACTTGCAATGTCCAAAGTGTAAGACCAAGTATGTATGTAGTAGAGTAGGTGTGACTTCCAAAGAGAGGATAGTTTCTCTTGATGAGGTAAGTTGACCTTGACTCTAAGTAAGACCAAATGAGACCCAAAGGTAAGAAACCTTGATGACGGACCACTTAGCAAAGTGTTGTTGTATGTAGTATGTTGACAAAGTATGATGAGGACAAGCAAGTGACCTTTTGACTCAAGTTTAGACAAATGTGAATGTAATGTAAGGTGTAAAGCAATGATGGACTTTGTGAGACCCAAGGATAGGTTGACTGCTAAATGAAACCCTGGAGAAATGACCTAGGAAGCTCAAGAATTCCGAAACTGACTGTGTTTGTTTGTTAGACTATAAAAGTTTTTCAATTCTGAAAAATAGATGCGCCTATATACTTCACAGACGTGGTTTCCTGGCACAGACGTGGCTCTGTTCAACACAGACACACTTCTGAGATTTTTTTGCAAAGTGTGATGTTGATTCTGTAAACACAGATGCATTTCTGCCCTTCACAAACGCGATTATACAACACAGACGCTATTATGTCAGACACAGACGCGTTTCTGCAAAATTTGTGCAATCTTTTCCAATCTGTGAAGTTGTTTTGTTGTAACCAAATCTGATTGTTTGAATATTTTTTCATGACAAGAGGACATAGTGTTATTGAAGACCTAATGTTTGCAAGTGTCTAGACTCCAAAATGACTCCAATAAAAAGTGTGTTGTTTGATGCAAAAATGTTTTGCATACACTTGAAGACACAAAAGACACAATGTTTTGTTGTTTGGTCTTGAATGTTTTGAATGTTTAAAATAAGTCAAGCACAATTCTTATGGCTGGCCAAGACAATAGTTGTTGATCCCACATGGGGTTTTACCCCCGAGGCTACGCTATTCAGAGTAGATACTTAGATGCTTGACCTCATTGGCTCCACCCTTGGCACTCACTTCTCGGGTCAGCCAAACATCAGTCCCCACGAAAACTCCCCATGGTGAACTTTGTATCTCTACTAAGAACCGTATGTGTGTGGGCCGCTACCAGAGGTTCGACCTCCTGCCCCAACAACTAGAAGGATTTGGGCTTCTAAAACAAAAAGGTGCTAGTAAGGACATCCGCTCGTGTGGCCATACATGTGGCACTTTCAGCTCTGTAAATACAGAAGGCTCCCAGTCGGTAGGGGTTACGCCCTACAACTGATCAAATAAATTTGATCAAATAGGTTTATGGGGAGACATAGTGTTGGTATGAACTAATCAGCACATGTTATTCATAGTTTTCACCATGAATACAATTATTTATAGTGGTTCGGAAGAGGTGGGTTTTCCTCGCTACCACTTGGGTCGTTCTCTTCTCACTAGTAGTCCTAATGACCACACGGGAAGAAAGGCCCTGTAAAGATTAAACAAAAAAGAGCCTATTGCCCAAGACACAAAAGACAATGATTCAATTTTAGTGCACCAATTGAAGTGTTTGCTAGTCTATGAAAACAAGGCACACAATAAAAATCCAAAAACCCTTGCCAAGGACCTGCAACAAAGATTTATTAGTAGTTTGGATTGTTTCAAATAATCACCCCTTCCTGCAAGCACACAAGTTAGGTAAATTTTAGATCCAAAAGACTTTGTGAAAATAGGGGCCTTCAACCAAACGATTTTGCTTTCAAGACAAGCTGCACCAATTTCGTTAGCTAGATCTGAAAATGTTAGCTCTAAATAAACCGGATCTGAAACCCTAAATGCAAAAACTCAAAACTAAATCAATAACTCAAAATTTGAAATCGGTGAACACAGACGTGATTACCCTCAACACAGACGCGACTTCGTGGTGCAGACGTGTTTCTGTGAGACATAGACATGACTCCAGAGCGCAGACGTGATTTCTGGACACAGACGTGGCAAAAAACACCGCAGACACGACTTTAGAACACAAACGCGATTCCTGAAACCTACAAAATAAAATACTGCCAATAACACAGACGCGATTCCAGATGTCACAGATGCGCCAAAAAATAAAAAACGCGATCCGAAAGTGCGTAGGCACGGGAATATCAAAATGCTGTCGAAAATGTCAGATCTGCAACTTCAAAACACAAGATCTGCAACAAAAATGTTAAATACAAAAAGGACAAGAGTCCCACCGGGCGTGCCAAAATGTATATGGTGAAAATGGATAACAATAATAACAATATTGAAAGGCTAAATGAATTCAACCACAAAACCCTAGCCTAACAACAACAAAGATCCACCATAACATATGAAGATTACCTAAGACAACGTAAATCAAACGAAATCACAAAGATTATGCCATCACATGTCCCATAGGGTTTGGATCTCCATTCTTCCTATCTCCATTGATCTTGTTTGATGTATTTGCTCTCAGATTTTATGTGCACAAGAGCTCAACAAAGAACGGAATGTGGTTGCAAGTAGGATCATAGTGTAGTCAAGTCCTCAAGATGATTGATTAGAATGAATGATTAGGGTTTGATAATGAAGGAGGCATCTCCTTATATAAAAGACACAATAAGAAATGGAGGGATAAGATTGAGAGGTGTAAAAGGAGGTCGGCTATGATTAGAGGGTAGGTAAAAGAAATAATAAAATAATGAAAGGGGTAGGTAGTGTATGAATTAAGAGATGAATGACATGTGTCATGGGTAGAAAAGGTTAATGAATTAATTAAATAAATAAAGATTTATATAATTAATAGAAGAAGTGGGATCATAGTGTAGTCAAGTCCTCAAGATGATTGATTAGAATGAATGATTAGGGTTTGATAATGAAGGAGGCATCTCCTTATATAGAAGACACAATAAGAAATGGAGGGATAAGATTGAGAGGTATAAAAGGAGGTCGGCTATGATTAGAGGGTAGGTAAAAGAAATAATAAAATAATGAAAGGGGTAGGTAGTGTATGAATTAAGAGATGAATGACATGTGTCATGGGTAGAAAAGGTTAATGAATTAATTAAATAAATAAATATTTATATAATTAATAGAAGAAGTGAGATCAATTAAATAAATAAGATATTTATTTAATTTAAGAAAAAGGGTAATTTAAATAAATAAATGTATTTATTTAAATGAGAAATAAGGCTAGAAGAGGATAAATGAATTAATTAAATAAATAAAGATTTATTTAATTAATAGAAGAATTAAGCTTAGATAATTAAATAAATAAAATATTTATTTAATTAGACATGACAATTTTAGGTGTCTACAGTTTCGCTTAAAGTCTTCAAACTTAATGGCTTCCTTCTAGAGTCTTCTCAAGCCTTTAATGGTTTCCCTTAAAGTCTCCAAACTCAATGGCTTGCTTGTAAAGTCTTCTTAAGCCTTTAATGGTTTCCCTTAATGTCTTCAAACTTAATGGCTTCTTTCTAGAGTCTTCTTAAGCCTTTAATGGTTTCCCTCAAAGTCTTCAAGCATTTAAATGCTTTATCTTCCTTTTTCTCATGTAAATAAATTAAGATTTAATATTCACATTTAAATAAATTAATATTTATTTAAATGTCTATCCAAATGCAAATTACACCATTTAATTGAAATAAATTATTTTATTTTAATTGAAAATTTCAAAATTCCTCCCACTTGCATTCTCCTACAAAATCCACTTGCATGCCTAAATCCCTTCTAGATTCTTCTAACTCCTTCTAATTAGCCTAATCCTATCCTAATCATTGTCACATTCCTAAATAAAAGAAAGTCACTTCTCAAAAACCTCCAAAGTCTTCAAGAACCATTAAAGGCTTTATGTCTTCAAATGGTTAACCTCTAAAGTCTTCCAAACCATGAAAGGCTCTTACATAACCATTTATGGTTACCTCACCTTTTACCTTTGGTTAGAGACTTTCCTCTAACTTAACCATCCTTTTGACTCATGGGTCTCTTCAAATAATTTATTTCTTTGACTAAGGTAGTCATTTAACACTTGCACATTCATTTATCCCTTGGATAAAAGGAATATCCATTAACCTAACCCTAACCCAAACCCCTAGGGTAACCATCATGTCCCCTCAAGCATTTAATTCTCCTTATCTCTCCTCTCAAGCCTCCTCATGGTGACACTTGTCAACATGGGATTGGGTTGAAAGTTTCACATGGATTGAATATCTTTCAATCCTAACCCTTGTTAAGATTGCTCAATCTTAACCCTTCATTTCCCCATTTTTTCTATAAAGAGAACCCTTATCGTCAAGCAAAGAAGGAAGAATTAGAGTATTATTGCTATACTGGTATTAGCATAGAGATTTTTTATAGCATCACTATCTACACTTTCATAGCATTTTTTTATCACATCCAACCATCTTGAATCTCCATATGGTATGCATGGCTAGTGCTAAAAGTTGAGAGCTACACTCATTTGGGACTTGGAGAGGGGAGAAACAAGGGAGAAGCATCAAAAAGCATCATTGAAGCATCTTAGGGAGGCTCTTCTCCTTTCTTTTGTTTTGTTAAACTTCTTTCATGCTTTTTGAAATCTCTTTTGATATGTTTGGAATGGTTTTTAGTTCTTTGTTTTGGTTTTATGGTTGAAACTAGCTTATTAACATTGAACTTTGTTGTTGCCTTGTCCCCATTTCCATGACATCAGGTTGTTTACTGGTTTCTAGTTGGTTCCAGTAGAGTGGTTGATTATGATATTGATCCGATATGATCCGGTATGCTTTGGTTTGGATCTGTCATTCATGCTATTCAGACGTGTATCACGATCAGTTGGTTCGGGATTGGACGACTCATGAGCTATCATTTGTTCTAGTAAGCGTTTTGGTCACCGGTAAGGGTTTTACCAACATAGCTTTGTTGATGATATTTTGATGCATGTGATAAGTGGTGTTGGTGCGGCTTCTAGATGGCTTTCAGGATTCTGTTGGTTTTCTTGTTCGTGTTCCATTTCATTGATGGTGTTGGATTTAGTTTTTGGTGATCTATTTTGAGTTTGGTGTTATCTAGGTTATGGACCAATTTATGTAACATGTTGGAGGATGTTCCTGATGCATTACCGACAGGATTTAATGATTGGTTTACATATTTTTTGTCCTAAGACAACTTGGTTGATCATTGGATTGTGGGTTTATGTTATGAACTTATTGTATTATCTTTTAGGTGGCCAACCTAATTGTTTAGGTCCCGGGTTGGTATAAATATGATGTAAGATCTCTTTATAGATAATGGGCATATAGGTAAATGTTGTAGGTGTATCTGTGTGCGAATAATAATGTAATAATATGTAGAAGGTTTGGTCGATCATAGGTGATCGAATTGGGTTTGTAAGAGAGGTTTGAGGCATCCGGTATTGAGCTTAACTCAAGCATAGGAGATTCTATCTTTGCAATTCACTCTTCTTTCCGGATTGTAGTCTAATGTTTATATAGTCAGTGAGGCTCCTTTTTGTGATGAGAAGTATGCTCTAGGATGTTGGCCTTCCTGCATGTGTATGCCCCTCATATTGTAATCATATACTTACTGCACAAGTATTATTTGATTGTGCGTAGGCTTCCCACCGTGGTTTTTCCCTTTATCAGGTTTTCCACGTAAAAATATTGGTGTCATGTGTTATGGATGGATGGTAACTATTCTATGATTTTTGTTTATGTTTAATTGATATATCAGTTATTCCAGTATTTGGTTTATGCATTTTGATATTGAGTTTATGTGTTCTGGTAATAAAGATTTGAATTCTTAAAGTTCTATAATCCGGTGAAAACTGATTCACCCCCCCTCTCAATTGTCCTTTGGTTATTTGAGTTGTCTAACAATTGGTATTAGAGCATGGTCCTCTTTGCAGAAGCTTAACCACTTGAGGAAGATCCTATGGCATCTAGCAGTTCAAGTTCATCAAGTTCATCTGCTGCTATTTTCTACAGAGAAATTCCTAGGTTTGATGAAAAAATTACAGGGTATGGAAGATTTATATGGAGACTCATCTGAGATGTTTTGTAAAGGAAATTTGGGAGATCACTAAGAATGGTGTTACATAATTTAATCCATCATCTAGAAATCCTCCTCCGACAGGTTTGGATAAAGAGCTTGAGAATGATTGTAGAGCTAGAGAAGCCCTTTTGTGTGCACTTTCTGATTAGAAAATTATGGACTAATCAACAAATCAACTATAAAGACTATATGGGACAAACTAGAGACTCTAAATGAAGGTGACCCTATTGTTAAAATTTCTAAACTTGATGGTTACCGGGTGAGGTATGAAAACCTGAAGATGGAAGAAGATTAAAGGATTATTGCTTTAATGGAGAGAGTTAATGAGATTGTTTTGGGAATTCAATGTTGTGGTGGATCTCCGAGTGAAGATGAAATAGTTTCTAAAATACTGAGATCTTTGCCACCATCTTATAAGATGCAGGCTACTTCAATTAATGAGTTGAGAACTATGGCAAACACCTCTATTAATAGGGATACCTTGGTTGGGAAGTTATCTTCTTTTGAGCTTGAGGAATTCAGAACTTCTGGAGTTGTAAAATCTAAACTTGCTTTTCATGCATCTACATCATCTACCAGCAAGAATTATTAGAAAGATTTATATGCGAAGGAACTAGAGGATACGAAGAAAGAAGATTTTGAGAAACTTGAAGCCTTATTTGCTAGAAGAGTACCTAAAGGACCGTTAGGAAGTAAGTATGAAGGAAAATCACCTTTTAAATGCTTTGCATGTAATAAGATAGGTCATTTTGCATCTAGATGTCCTCAAAAGAATTCAAGATTTGAAGAAAGAGCTAGAAGATCTTTTAGGCCTAACCATGATTATTAGAACAAGCATAAGTATAGGAGAAACAAAGACAAATCATGTTACTATGTGGATGAGGAAGGTGTGACTGATTCTGATGATGAACTGACACGAGATTCAGCTAGTGGATCCGGTGATGGAAAGGAATGGGTATTTTCGGCTATCAAGGGAGATGATCCAATACCTAAAGAGAAGGTCCTTGCTGCTAAAATTGAAGATAAGGATGAATGGGTAATTGATATTGGATGTTCACATCATATGACTCAAGATAAAAGGAAGTTCTTATCTATGCAAGAATTTGATGGTGGTTTGGTTAGATTTGGAGATGACAAAGAATGCACAATCAAGGGAAGAGGAACAATATCATTTGATGGTAAGCATAACACTGATAATGTTTATTATGTTGAAGGTTTAAGGCATAATATTTTGAGTGTAGGATAGTTGCTAGATAAGGGTTTTCAGTTACAGTTCAAGGATGGAAAATGCAAGATTATCAACAGATCTGGATTGGAGATTGCAACCGGTACACAGACTAAAGGTAATATCTTTTATTTGAACTCTGGTGAGAAGACATGTTTGATTGCACAAATTCATGAGAGTTGGATATGGCATAAGAGGTTGTGTAATGTGAATTTTGATTGCATTGTGAAGATCAGTTCTACTAAGGTAAGTTAGAGATATACCTAAGATTGTAAATCCCTATAATTCAGTATGTAAGGAATGTCAAATGGGAAAGCAAGTCATAATTTCTTTTAAGAGTATACAAGACAAATCTAATGATGTTCTTGATCTTATTCATACTGATCTATGAGGTCCTGCTAGAATCAAAAGTTTTTAGGGTGATAGATATTTCATGCTAATCATTGATGACTATTAAAGAATGATGTGGGTTACTTTTCTAAGGGAGAAGTCTGAAGCATTTGAAAAGTTTAAAATCTTTAAAGCTAAAGTTGAGACAAAGACAAGATTGAAGATTGAATTTTTAAGGTCAGATCAGGGTGGAGAATTCACATCCGGTGAATTTATCAACTATTGTGAGAAGAATGGGAAAAGGAGACAGTTGTCTGTACCCCAGACACCTCAGTAGAATGGAATTGTGGAAAGGAAGAACATAAGTATCTTGGATGCAACTAGAACTATGATGATGGAAGCTAATTTTCCTCATATCTACTAGAGAGAAGTTGTAAGCATGACAATATACACATTCAACAAAGTTCATATCAAAGGAGATACTAGTAAGACAACTTATGAGTTATGGTTTGGTCATACATTGACAATTAAGTATTTTAGAATCTTTGGTAGTAAATGATATATCAAAAGAGATAATTCCATTGGAAAGTGTGATCCTAGATGTGATGAAGAAATATTTATTGGTTATTCTAATGAAAGCAAAGAATTAAATGTTATAACAAAAGATTGCAGAGAATTGTGGAGAGCACAAATGTTAAAGTGGATGAGCAAAACATAAGTCAAATCAGAACTTATGAGAGAGAACTAATAGTGGAAATGTTCATAACTGAACCGGTAGCACCTACACTGGAACAAAATATTGAACCAGTTACTCCAATAGTATAAAAAAATTCAATAGTAACTAAAGATTAGGAAAAAGGAATAAAAAATCAGAAGACTCCTAGGTATGTAAGGTTGAATCATTCTGAAGATCATATCATTGGAGATAAAAGCAAAGGAGTGATGACAAGAAGAAGGTTGACAACTGATGAGGTATTTTTTATTTCTCAAGTTGAACTGACATTAGTAATTGAAGCTTGTAAAGATGAATATTGGATGAAAACTATGAAAGAAGAATTGGATCAGATAGAAAAGAATAACACATGAACTTTAGTTCCCCGGCCTAAAAGTAAGATTGTTAATGGAACCAAATGGGTTTTTAGGAATAAATTGAATGAAGATGGACAAGTTGTGAGGAATAAAGCTAGATTGGTTTGTAAAGGATATTCTCAAAAGGAAGGAATTGATTAAGATGAAACCTTTGCACCGATAGCTAGAAATGAAGCTGTGAGATTATTTCTTGCTTGTGTTTCTCATAAGAACTACAAGGTTTATCATATGGATGTTAAATGTGCATTTTTGAATGGAGATCTTGAAGAGGAAGTTTATATTGAGAAAAATGATGGATTTACACTTTTAGATGACAAAAACATGGTTTATAGATTAAAGAAAGTTTTTATATGGATTGAAACAAGCCCCTAGAGCTTGGTATGCAAGTCTGGATAAATATCTTTTGAAGGTTGATTTCATTAAAGGTAATGCTGACAACAATTTATATTACAAGATCACTGATGATGACATATTGATTATTGAGGTCTTTGCTGATGATATTATTTTTGGAGGTGAAGATAAGTTGTGTATGGAATTCTCTAACAATATGAAGAATGAATTTGAGATGTCTATGATTGGAGAGATGAAATTTTTCTTAGGTTTGCAGATTACTCAGATTGATAAAGGAATTTTCATGCTTATATTCAATGAAGGAGAGGTCTATGTTAAGGGATTGAGAGTTATTGCCATAGAGTAGTGAATAGCTAAAGCTACTGAGTTGCTGCAAGAAGGGGAGCTATTTCCTGAATCTAAGGATGCGAGAAGCACTAGGGAAAAATTTACACACCTAGTAGATGGACCCCTAAGGGTGGACAAATAGGGAACTCAATGGATATCTCTTCCAGTGGAATGGCCCTAGGTGGCATTGTATGTGATGAAATACATTACCTACGATGGAAGGTACTCAAACTTGCATTTGGTCCATTTTAAACTGCTTAGTCATTTATGACATGGTCGAAGGGTAAATGTTCCCAATTTTCTATATCACCTTATTTCCATAAGTGCAAAAGAAACATGAAAGGGAGGAAATCATTCTATCAGTCATCATGGCCTGATAAAATTGTTAGTAAAACATTCTCTTAGGGATGTTTCTCAAATGACATGGGGGTTATTCGAAGATATACTTTAATTTAGGGAGGAAAATGCCCATGTTGCAGAAGAATTAACATCCCAAGAGGAGCATATCGAGGAGCCCTCATATCCTAGGGTTTTTGTATAGGATGAACCTCCTATTGCTAATGAATCTTTGACTGTTGTAGAAGAAAAAGTGATGGAAACAAATATTGAGCAACCCTACACTTATCAAAGTGGAGCGATATCTTCTAAAGGAAAAGGGAAAGAAGTAGAGACAATTGATGCAGAGAGAGAAACCATAGTGCAACCTCAAGCATCATAGGTTTCTCCTGTAGCCAAAAAGCGCGGGCTAAAAGAAAGTTCTCCTACAACAATGCCTCTTGTAAGAACCGTTCCTGCAGCCACTCCAAAAATGTATGCAAGAAGGACTCGATAGAGTAAGCAGAAAGTTCGAGCAACAGGGGGGCAGTGGAAATTATTTCAGTAGAAACATTAGAGGAAGGGCATGAGAGTCAAACAAAGATTAAATCATAGGAAGAACATGGTGCCGATAGACTTTCAAATTTGGCACAAGTACCATAACAATATGGAGAACCTATTGAAGAAATCTCACGCCCTCAGGTAAGAACTAATAGACCTCTTTCATATCTCACTAGTTTGTCTATTGTACTTACATTTTATAGGTAGTGGGAGATAGAGAGGGCTAGGTTACATGGGATTATTGATAAACAACAAAGAGAAATTGGAAAGAGGGATAATTAGATCGAGGAATTGAAAACTAAAGTTGACACAATTGCCAGTATGGTTCCTGAGTTGATACAATGTAGGGATCCTCCAAGGGTTTATGCTTTGCATCTAAAAGAGGAGTATTTAAGTTTTAAGCTAAACCGCATTGTTATAGACCTTAGTCCTTCTTTAGATACCTTAGAAGAATTTTATAGTGTTTATCAAACCTCTCAAACAACTATTAAGAATTTGTTATGTGAATTATATTTGCATAACTATGGTGTAACTTCTGATAGTGAGTGGAATCCCTTGTTATACATTGGTGACATTCACATAAAAGCATTAATGTCATGGGTGCAAAATGAAATCAGCATTGGGACTCGGGCAAAAAAATATAGAAATTTGGAATTTGACTATCCATTACCACTTAGAGCTGAAGCCAAGAATCCACAACTTCTTTATTATGATTGGCAGAAATTGTTAGCAAGATCTAATGTAAGGAGCCAAGTGTTACCAATAAGAGAGGATACATACTAGGAATATGAACATTTGATTAAAAATGAAAATGCAACTGCAATGGACCATCTAGTTCAACATTGGAATAATCTTTCAAAAAACTTAAAACAGGGTGAACCTCATTCATTGCCTTATTTTCATGTAGCTATACAAAGAGCCCCTAAATACATCCATTTGGGTAGGGCAAAGAGAAATAACTAGCTACCCTTGATATTTCAGCCACCTATCCTTATGTGGCCATTAATGGGATGTAGGGTTGTAGATAAGCCATATGAGGAGGCCACTGAAGAAGCTAGATGGGCTAGACTGGAAAAAATGAAGGGATTTTATTGGAATTTGGCTACAGGAGGGACAAGACAGGGAACTTTTGGTGACTTGTGAGTAAGTGACCGAATAAATTTTTTTCCTCTTGCTAGAGGATCAACAAGACACTAAGCTGGGGGGCATGATGAGCTGAGATATTAGCTCCTTTTATTCTTAAAACTCATAAGTTTTTACCATGTTTTAATTTGTGTAATAGGATAGTAATGATGTATTAGAGTTTGACTATATGCATTACAAATGTTAACTGAACTCATTAAATCTTGTTTTGCCATACCAATTATTCCTGTTTCCATACCAATTATTTCTGTTTCCATGTTAATTATCATAGGTGATATCATGTGTGAAATGTATAAGCATTTTGATTAATTAAAATAGATATATGTGTATGCTTGTATGTTCTATCTTTTTAAGTGCAAGAATAAATAAGATACTGCAGTGGTGGTTTTTCTGTCATGTCATGAAGGCAATTGGAGATATTCAAGCGGTGGTTAAAAGTTCAAAACAACAAAGAGAATAATGGGCGTAAGGAGAGGCAAATGAGTAGTAGGGCACGCAAGACTCATTTATGTCTGTCTTCAGTAAACATTAAATCTTGTAATACCGCCATGCTATATTCTTGGCTACGGTTTAGTAGTGATCCACGTTTTCAGTGGCTTAACTCCATTTGTTCTTTGTCATAAATATTCTCCACCTTGTTTCATTGGCATGACCTAGATTGTAGGGATTTGTTGTAGTTTTATTTTAATTAAGAGTCTGCACCTCTTCTCCGAGGTTAGAGAAAGAGAAGGGGAAGAGATACAAAAGATTTAGAAATAAAGTTGCAGAGTATTTTTAGCTTTCTTTCATTTTGTATGTTGTATCGACCTTTGAAGGAAAATGAATAAAGTGATACTATTCTAAGTATTTAGAGTTATCTTTGGAAGCCTGAATACACTCATCCAAGGGGGCCCACTTGGTGAGTATTCCTATGTATTTGTTAACTTAGTTTCCCTTTCTACTGCAGTAGTCATTCTGGCAATTGATTGTTCCTGTAGCCACTGGAAACAGATCTAGTGACTATTCCTGCAGCCAAAGCAAACATAGTAATTCCTGTTTGTCAGCTTTGGACTTATTTAAAAAATTCTTTAATTGGGTTTTATGTTAATGCAAAGTTTTCCTGTAACCATTCAGTTGTTATAATTCTTGCTTACTTATTTCAAATAGGTTTAGTTGCAGTAGTAATGCATAATAGCTATTGCAGGAACTCAGTGCATATAAAGTGCAGACCCATTTCAAGTAATACGTCTCTGGGTTGATAAACAAATGAACTTCAGTTATGGAGATAATAACTTCATAGAGTGAATGTCCAAAATTTGGATTGAGACTTTAGCTATAGTTATTGTTCCTATTAGTAAAGAAAACAAGGGTCATGTGAGACTCATCTACAATGACCTATCTTGGTTTCTAATGACTCAGAGCCATTTTTAAATGGTAGCATTTTTTCACCTACTGCAAAAACCATCAGTGGCATGCATTACAAAGTTGCAAGATAGGCTAGACTTGATTCTGTTCATTGTGGGCACAAACAAACATAATGAGTGCATCTAGATGGATAGTTTTATGCTAGGCATGGTCCTGTTGTGCCTCCCAATGCATCAGAATGTCAAGAGTGATACCCTACTGACGCAATCTCTCAAGTGCCTTGAGTCCAAAAAATTGTCAAACTTTGACAAATAGTTTCTCGCAATCCAGGATGCCTATGATCGATCCGTTTGAACCTATAGGGTCATGTGAGGCTTTTCTATAATGGTCTATCTTTCTTTCTAATCACTTGGACCCATTTTCAAATGGTAGCATTTTTTCACCTGCTGCAAAAATGGTTAGTTGCATGCAATGCAAAGTTGCAAGATAGGCTATATTTGATTCCATTTATCATGGGCACAAACCAAAATAATGAGAAATTCTGGGTGGGCAGGTTTACGCTAGGCATGCTCCAATTGTGCCACCCAATGTGTCGAAACATCAAGAGCCATACCTTATCGACGTGATATCTCAAGTGCCTTGAGTCCAAAAAAATGTCAAACTTTGACGGACAATTTCTCGCAATCGAGGATGCATATGATTGATCTATTTGAACCTATAGGGTCACATGAGGATTGTCTATAATTAAATATCTAGTTTCTAATGACTCGAAGCCATTTTCAAATGGTAGTGTTTTTTCACCTGCTGCAAAAACTGTTAGTTGCGTGCAATGCAAAGTTGCAATATAGGCTAGATTTGATTCCGTTCATTGTGGGCACAAACCAACATTAGGAGTGCATCTGGGTGGGCATGTTTACACTAGGTATGCTCCTTCTGTTCCTCCCAATGTGCTGGAACATCAAGAGCCATACCCTACCGGTGCGATCTCTCAAGTGCCCCGAATCCAAAAAATTATCAAACTTTGACGGACAGTTTCTCGCAATGCAAGACACATACGATTGATCTATTTGAACCTGTAGGGTTGCATGAGGATCATCTAAAATGACCTATCTTGGTTTTTCATGACTCAGAGCCATTTTCAAATGGTAGTGTTTTTTCACCTGCTATAAAAACCATCAGTTGCATGCAATGCAAAGTTGCAAGATAGGCTATATTTGATTCTGTTCATCGTGGTCACAAACCAAAATCACTAGCCTATCTGGGTGTGTAGGTTTATGATAGGCATGCTCCTGTTATGCCTCCCAATGAGCTGGAATGTTAAGAGCCATACCCTACTAGTGCGATCTCTCAAGTGCCATGAGTCCAAAAAATTGTCAAACTTTGACGAATAGTTTCTCACAATAAAGGAAACATATGATCAATCTATTTGAACCTATAGGGTCACATGAGGCTTGTCTACAATGACCTATCTTGGTTTCTGACAACTTAGAGTCATTTTCAAATGGTAGCATTTTTTCACCTGCTGCAAAAACCATCAGTTGCACGCAATGTAAAGTTGCAAGATAGGATAGATTTGATTCCGTTGAAATGTGGTCACAAACCAACATCACAAGTGGTTTCGGGTGGGAAGGTTTATGCTAGGTATGCTCCTATTGTGCCTCCCAATGCACCAAAACATCGAGAGCCATACCCTATTGGCGCGATCTCTCAAGTGCCCAAAGTCCAAAAAATTATCAAACTTTGACAGACTGTTTCTCGCAATCTAGGATGTATATGATTGATCCGTTTGAACCTATAGGGTCACGTGAGGGTCATCTATAATGAACTATCTTGGTTATCTTCCTAGTCATCCCAAAATTCTTGTCAACTGTTTCTAATCCCATTGCTATCATGGTGCCCTCTACAAGCCCATTCCTAACAAACTATTCTTATATGAGGGAGAAATGGAACAGAGAGAAAGAGAGAGAAGGAAGGCAAGAAATTTTTTTATAGCTCTCCTCCATTCTTACTCTGTCTCTCCAA
The DNA here is from genome assembly GCF_030272615.1 of Cryptomeria japonica. Taxonomy (NCBI): domain Eukaryota; kingdom Viridiplantae; phylum Streptophyta; class Pinopsida; order Cupressales; family Cupressaceae; genus Cryptomeria; species Cryptomeria japonica. Next base: position 155,175,956 of record NC_081415.1, read on the forward strand.
AGGGTGTTTTCTCTTGTCCAAGCCAAAAAAGAGGCCTTTTTCTCTTCTAGCTTGCTTCAAACAATCCAAATGCCTAATTTTTTCTCTCCTCCCTAAATCTCCAATAGGAGAAATTTGTGCCAGCCTATTCTATCCGCAGGGCAATTGCAACAATTTTTTTTCAGGGGAAAAAATATACAGAGGGTCAAGTATAGTGATACTAATATATATAATTTATTGTAACTTGGTAGGATGTAGCCAAAAGAAAATGGCATCAACAAATGATGTGCATTCACAAGTTTTAGGGCTAATGCTAGAGCCTTGGCCCATACACCTCTAAAAGTCTTCCTTCCCAAGCTCTCTAACTGCAAACCCACCACAAGAAAAACCAAAACTCCCACTTCCAAACGTGGCTTATCTCAATGCCAAAACCAACCTGACCACCCAATCTCTTTCCCATCATTATTGTTCAAATGTACTATACCATAATATCATACCCCAAATGACAGTGAAACTAAATTGGTGAGAGTTTTAGACCAAGGATCTAAAGATGACGAAGGTTTTTGGGATGAAGCTTGGACAAAAGTTTTTTTGGATGAAGACCCATTATCTTCTTGCTGGGCAAATGATTATAGAAAGCAATTGAAGGTTGGTTATGGTCAGTTGGTATGGTGTTTGGGGTTGAAATATTTGGTCTTGAGTGAATCTATGTTGTTGTGACCCATTTAAAGCATGTTCCATGATTGGATGGGGTTTCTGGAGTAGGAGCGTGTCATTGGTGGGTTGAAGCAACTTGAAGTATAATCAAGAATGGTCATGATTGATCTTATCACATCACATAAACTCAAAACCCTTAAGATATTCAAAATATAGTCACATATATTCAAAAAATAGTCACAAAACATAGTCACATATATTCAAAAAATGTTTTACAAATCATCTCATGGGATTTTATACAAAATTTGGCATTTAAATATGTGTGAATCATCTCATTGCCATTTAAATATATAAAATTTGGCATCTAAATATGTACAAATCAGCTCATGGCCATTTAAATATACAAAATTATGCCCCTAAATATGTACAAATCAGCTCATGGGCATTTATATATACAAAAAATGAATATAGAACAATTCGCGATGATATATACAAAATTCTCAAAATGATTCTACCATGAACCATAGAATCAATCAAGTGAGCCTTCTGGATCAGCTCTAACCTATATTGTGTCATGTATTTCCTCATGGTCAGATTCATGAGTTTTCCATAAAATATTGTTATGAGGTCTACCATGATACGTAATCAAATGAATATTTGTTGCAACAAGGTTAGAGAAATAAAGAATATGTCTATGTGTTTCAAAGTCCTCGAACAACCAAACATCAGAATTATTGATAGGGTATCGCCTAAGCCATGTGCTTGTCACAACAAAAAACCCTACTGGATACTCAATGCCCTCTCCATCAATGATTGTGGTTATGATTTTTCTCTTAGGCTCAATACAACAACACAAAAAGTAATCCATTCCTTCTTCATTCTTTTCTTCCACAACTACTGCATACACATGACCTCATATTATAGAATGATAATTAATACCCAAAATAATATTTGATGTAACAAAATGAGCCAAAAAAATTTCCTGCAATAAAATTTACCCAAAAAATCACCCAATTCCGCTAGGTCAGATACATGATTGAAATCAATTGATGCTTCCATCTGGTTCAACTGCAGTGCTTTGGGAATTTGATAGGTATCAATGGGAACCAATGGTCTGCAAGACCATTTGTCAACCCACTCTTGTGATTCACATTCTTCCCACAAAAAATACATACATGAAGAGAAAAAACATACAATTTGTCTAGTATAAATTACTGATGAACTTGCATTTGAACTTCAAAATGAGTGCACATCATTGGATCCTACAACTGTACAACAATCTTGCTAGTTTTCAATGTTAGATTCAGTGATCAACCAAAAATATCTATGAACCATTTGTTGGTATTTTGGATATATTGATATGGTTTTGTCATTGATGTCAACACCTATCATTACTTGTCAACGCTTATATGTACTTGGAGAACTTTGGATATGTTCACCGACAAGACAAAGACTTATGCAAAACACTGGTATTTGGTTCACTGATAGATTATATTGTTCACTGGCACTTGGAATGACTTGGAAACTACTTGGTTATGTTGAAGATATTTTTCAATCACTTGGTTTTGGTGATTTGGTTATTTGTTTATTCAGGTTTGCATATTTGCTGTTATCGGTAAATAGGTCCAGGATAAGCACCGACAGACTTATCTATTCCAGATCAACACGACATGTTATGGAGATGATTTATTATTATTGTAAATGCATTGAGCCAACATCATGCATCAAATATTGATTTGTTTGTAATTGATTTTATTGTAATATCTTTTAGTGAGCCGACTTATTCAATTGGTCTTAGGTTATTGTATAAATGTAAGATCTTATTTGTAAGATCGACATGCGATTGGGAAAAAGAATTGTAGTATATGCGAAAATAAGCAGAGCTATACACTCAGACATCATTTGAAGGTTGAAGGAGGGTTTTGTGAAGGCAATCAGAACTACACCGGTACTGAATCTAGCACATGAAGATGCTATTTTGTGCAACACATTATCATTGGATTTAACCATCCAATTGTAGTCAATGTGACTCTCATTTTGTGATTGAGTAGTGAGCTCTAGGTAGTTGGCCTTTCTGCATGTGCAAAATCCATATTGTAAACACATACTATCTGCAGTAGTATCATTTGATTGTGGGTAAGGCTTCCCACTGTGGTTTTTCCCCTTACAGGGTTTCCACGTACAAACATTGGTGTTATGTGTTGTGGATTTTATTTTCTTTTTGTTTCATGCATTAATATTTACTGGTATTGCAAATAACTGTTAATACTATCTACCGACATAATGTTTGGTTTACCGGTATTAAGCATTAAGTTTTGGTTAAGTTAATTTTGGTTGAATTTATTGGACAACTGATTCACCCCCCCTCTCAGTTATCTCCAGGACCTAACAATTGTTATCAGAGAAAAATCCTCTTTTTGCAGAAGTTTAACAACTTGAAGAGATCTAATGTCTACCAACTATTTCAAGAAGGACAGTCCGAAACTTGATGGAACTAACTATGGCATATGGAAGATCAGGATGGGGACACACTTGAATTGCATTAGAAAGGATATATGAGATGTTACAAAGAATGGTTATACTGCTCCTACTCAAAGTCAATCTAATCCACCTAATTTGGCTAAAGATGAGGAAAATGATTGCAAAGCAAGAGAAGCACTTTTGAGCGCATTGTCTCATCAACAAGTCATGAGATTGTCAGATAGATCTATTGCTAAAAATATTTGGGACAAACTGGAAACATTGAATGAAGGAAATTCCACAGTCAAAATTGTAAAATGTGAATGCTTCTGGGTCAGGTATGAAAGTCCTAAAATGGAAGAAGATGAAAGTATTTATGCTTTTATGGAAAGAGTAAATGAAATTGTTTTGGGTATACAATGTTGTGGAGGAACCTTAAGTGAAGAAGAGATTGTTTCTAAAGTTTTAAGAGCTTTGCCACTGACATATAAAATGAAAGTTATTGTTATAAATGAATTAAGAACAATGCCTAATGCATCAGTATCTAGAGACACTTTGGTTGGAAAACTTGCAGCTTTTGAGCTTGAGGAATTTGGTCCTGTTACTACTATCAAGATAGATCTAGCCTTTAAAGCATCATCATCAACTTTAGCAGCATCATCACATGATAAATCTGATTGGAAAACCTTCTATGCAAGAGAACTTGAAGAAAGCAGGAGAGAAAATGAAGAACTTGGAGAACTTGAAGCACTATTTGTAAGGAAAATGCCTAAAGGTCCAATTGGAAGTAAGTATGAAGGTAAAGAACCCTTTAAATGTTTTAACTGCAATAAGATTGGTCATATGACATCTAGATGTCCTGATAGACATGCAAGATTAAGAGAAGAAGCTAAAAAGACATATAAGCCTAACCCTGACTATCAGAAATACAAGTTTAAGAAGAATAGAGACAAATCTTGTTATTATGTTGATGAAGGAGTCACTGATGATTTTGATGAAGATCCAGCAGACAATGGATGGGCTTTTGTTGCTATAACAAAAGATCAACCTGCACCTACTGTTCAACCACTAGAGCAGACCCTGGCAGCTAAAGTTGAAGATAAGGATGAATGGATTATTGATTTAGGATGTTCACATCATATGACTGGAGATAAGAGTAAATTATTAACCTTTCAGGATTACAATGGAGGTCTAGTAAGATTTGGAGATGATAAAGCTTGTTTGATCAGAGGAAAAGGAACTATATATTTTGATGGTAAGCACAATACTGATAATGTTTACTATGTTGAAGGTCTAAAGCATAATATTTTGAGTGTTTGTCAATTAGTTGAGAAAGGATTTCAATTACAATTCAAGAATGGTAAATGCAAAATCTTAAACAGAACTGGTTTGGAAATTGCAACTGGTAATTAGACAAGAGGTAATATCTTTCATTTGAACACCAATGACAAAGCATGTTTGATTGCATATATTGATGAAAGTTGGTTATGGCATAAAAGACTTTGTCATGTAAATTTTGATTGCATTGTGAAAATTAGTACTACTAAGGTAGTTAGAGATTTACCTAAGATTGTTAAACCTCACAATTCGATATGTAAGGAATGTCAATTTGGAAAGCAAGTTAGAGCATCTTTCAAGAGTATTCCGGAGAAGTCTAACAATATTCTTGATTTAATTCATACTGATTTATATGGTCCAGTAAGAACTAGAAGTATACAAGGAGATATACATTTTATGCTAATCATTCATGACTATTCTAGAATGTGTTGGGTTACTTTTCTTAGAGAAAAATATGAAGCATTTGGGAAATTCAAACTATTCAAGGTGATGGTAGAAAATGAATCTGGTAAGAAAATCTAATGTTTGAGATTAGATCAAGGAGGTGAGTGATAGTTCTGATACTTAATATAAGTACAGATCCAATAGCCAACAAGATGAGGGGGGGGGGGTGAATCATACAAACTTAATCATCCATAAAAACATCAGATTCAACCTCGGTAACATATATATCAGTAATATAACCAAAACTATTAAACATGCAAACTTCAAAAGCATATGAACAATATAAACCTCATAACACTAGATTTAACGTGGAAACCCAAATAGGGAAAAACCACTGTGGGATTTTGAACCCACTAAGAAATATACTCTTCTAGAGTATGCTCGGTTAAAAGCAAATCCTATTAAAGATTACAAGCACATTGCTAGATGTGACCCGGTTAAGGGATTTCCCTCAGATCTGTTAGGATCTTCACTTTGTTAGAAGTGACCTTGTTAAAGGATTTCAAACACTCAATCAGAATGTCACCTTGCTAGAGGGTTTACATATAGGACTATTAAGTCCACTCGGTTAAGATATTTTCTGTCACTTTCACAAAATAATAGTAATAAAAATCTATCTGCAACTTCACATCTAAAATGCTAAAGTAGATTCCTATTTGTTCAATACAATCTAGACATAGAACTAATCTTGTCTATCTGTTGGGCTTCTATACTCTGTTATTCTAATAGGTCTTCAAGCTTCTATGCTCGGTAATCACTATGTAGCATCCCTGTGCATGCACTTGCCCGCATGCATTGTTTATCAACAGTTTCCTATTTATAAACAATTAGGTAACCACTTAATATCCTTGATCACATTTCCCATGATCAATCATAGCCATCAGATCTTCAATCTTGTCTAGGTTCAATGCATCTTTCAATCTGAAAATGTTTTACCCCACCTTGGAACTTACATAATAGTCTTGGAACTTGTGCCAGGGTATTGCGGTTCAATCTAAGCTGTAGATCTTCATGCTGACTTTCCATTGCCTTGGATTTGTTAACAAACTTCTTCCACGACTCACCAATCATTTGATCCGCTCCAGCTTATCAGCTTCCTTCATTAAATACCGCATGTAAACATTTAATGCATTCTATTATAGCTTGCTTACAACTTGGTAACAACTCGGTGAATACTAAACTCCACTCGGTAGACATTCCGCCTTCATTAACTGATAGTGATAACCTTAGGGTTTACTGACTAGGTTCTTTGCTTGATAACATAGTATAGTATTAACCTTTACAATTTACAACATATGTATGATGTTAAAACAATCTAAAACATCATGATCTCATCACTGTTTGACTCGGTAGTAGTTGCCCATCCCCTTATTCATCATATTCTTTCCTGTGTCTTTTACCGACATCTTTATAATCTTCATATCATACTTCTCAAGATATGGCAACATCATACTGAATTAGAAAATCAATTTCTTGACATCAATGACAAAATAATAATATCAAGATAGTAAAAAATCTTTAATCAGTTATATCCCTAATCATCAACAACCTTCTCAATATCCTTAAGAAATGCCAACAATCTTTCATTGCCTGTTATAATGCAATATTGCCAACAATCTCCCCCTTTGGCATTGATGGCAAAACCAATTGATTTGACCTTAATAGATTCGGATTGCTGTGATTCTGAAATGCTGAAATGCTCTCCCCCATACATTAGACTTCTCCTCATTTCTTCAGTCTTCTTCCCAATCTGTAGTCGGCTCAATTTTCTCTTAGTCTTCTCCCCTGATAGGTATTCTCTCAGTCTTCTCTCCTTTATAGTAGTCTTCTCCCCCTTTGACAACAATGCCAAAAAAAAATAAAGAACTAAAACATAATTTCTTTCTATAAGAAGTGATTTCCTGCTGTTGTGTATCAACTGAGTCTCGGTCAGAGCATTTGTCTTCAATTCTTGTTCCTTGTATAATTACTATACACTTTTAGAAAACATCCTAAAGTGTATAACTCAACATCAACTCCCAAAAGATATTCGATAGAGTCATCGGATTGATGCTTTCACTAAACTTGGTTAGTGAGTAGAAGATAGGGGTAGGACCCCTAACTTACTTTTGAGATATTCAAAAGTGTTCTTTGGTAGTGGTTTGGTTAAGATATCTGCTATTTGCTCCTTTGTGCTAACATATTCCAACACCACTTTCTTCTCTTGAGCTTCTTCTCTAAGATAATGATATTTGATAGATATGTGCTTTGTCTTAGAGTGCATAACAGGATTCTTTGAAATATTAATGGCACTAGTATTGTCACAGAATATAGTTACTGGCTTGGTAACTTTCTCATTTATACCTTCCAATAGTTGTTTGATCCATGCAATGTTGGTACAATTCAATGCTACAACAACGTATTTAGCTTCTGCTGTTGACTGTGAAACACATCCTTGTTTCTTGCTAAGCCAACTCACTAGTCTTTCTCCTAAAAAGAAAGCTCCTCCACTTGTGCTTTTTCTGTCATCAATGTTGCTTGCCCAATCAGCATCAGTATAAACTTTTAAATCAAAATCATTTCCTTTCTAATATACTAAGCCATAATCCTCTGTGCCTTTCAAGTATCTAAAAATTCTTTTGATTGTTGTCTTGTGTGTTTCCTTAGGATCTACAGAGAATCTTGCAACTATACCTACTGCATGTGCTACGTATGGTCTGCTGTGAACAACATATTGTAGTTTTCCAATCATGGATCGGTAGAGTGTCTCATCAACAGATGCAGATTCATCATTCTTAGATAATTTACAGTTGGTAGTCATATGAGTACTTACTGGTTTTGAATCCTCCATTCCAAATTTCTTCAAGATTTCCTTTATGTACTTGGATTGAGTAATGAAAATCTCATTTTTCATTTGCAGTATCTATAAACCTATAAAATACTTTATCTCACCGATTAATGACATCTCAAATTCTTTGCTCATTTCATTTCTAAAGTTCTTGCATAAAGAGTCATTTCCACAAAATATAATATCATCAACAAATATGGCTGAGATCAGTATTCCATTTTCATCATTCTTCATGTACATGTTGCTGTTCTCACTTGTCCTTATAAAACCAATCTTAATCAAATAAGAGTGCAATATTTCATACCATGCTCTTGGTGCTTGTTTCAAACCATATAAAGATTTGTTCAATTTACATACCTGATCTTTATTATTGTCTTCAACAAATCCTTTAGCTTGTTCAATGAAAACTTCTTCTTCTAATATTCCATTCAGAAATGCAGATTTGACATCCATTTGATATACCTTGAAGTTCTTGAAAGTAGCATAGGCCAACAATGTTCTTACTCCTTCAAGTCTAGCAACAGGTGCAAAAGTTTCACCATAATCAATTTCTTCTTCTTGAGCATAACCTTTGCAAACTAGTCTTGCTTTGTTTCGAATGACTTCTCCTTTTTCATTTAGCTTGTTTCTGAAAATCCACTTTGTACCGATTACATTTTTGTCCTTCGATCTTGGGATTAGTGTCCATGTGTCATTCTTCTTAATTTGATCAATCTCTTTTGTCATAGCATTTACCCAATCTTCACTGTTAAATGTCTCTTTCGATATTCTCGGTTCAAATTCAGATATCAAACATGTGTTCTGTCTTAGTTTGTTCCTTGTTGTCACTGGATCATCCTTATCTCCTATAATCTGACTTGGTGCATGATGTCTTCTGACATACTTGGCTAATACAGGCTTGGTAGGCTCTGTATGATCTTCTTCATCACTAAGTAACTGGATATTCTCTTCATTTTCTTCAACAGTCTTCTCGGCAGGACTTCTTAGTTGAACATAGACAAATTCATCATAGTCTTCTGGTTCCTTGGAATTTCCTTCATCATTTCTTTATGCAAATTCATCAATTTTCACATTTGCACTTTCTACTATTTTGTTAGATGATTTGATCAGACATTTAAATGCTTTGCTTCTGGAAGAATAACCTAGAATTGTTCCTTCTTCACTTTTGTGATCAAACTTGCCATTTCTATCATCTTTATGAACATAGCATCTACTTCTAAAGATTTTAAAATAACTAACATTAGGTTTATTATCATATCAGATTTCATATGGTGTCTTCAAAGTACCTTTCTTCAATTGAACTCGATTCAAGGTGTAAACAACTGTGCTTATTGCTTCTCTCCAAAATGTTTGTGGCACCTTCTTTTCAATCATCAGTGTTCTAGCACAATCCACAATAGATCTGTTTCTTCTCTTAGCTATTCCATTCTGCTGTGGAGTTCTCGGTGCAGAGACTTGTCTTTTAATACCATGATCATTGCAGAATAAGTTGAATTCATTAGATGTGAACTCTCCTCCTCTATCTGATCTAAGACATTTTAGTTGTCTTCCTGTTTCATTTTCAAATCTTGCCTTGTACCATTTAAACATTTGAAAAGCTTCTAATTTTTCCTTTAAAAACATTACTGACATCATCCTTGAATAGTCATCCACAAATAATATGAAATACTTATCACCATAATAACTTTGAACTTTCATAGGACCACAAAGATCAGTGTGCACTAGATCAAAAATTCCCTTAGAAGTGTAAGACTTACTTGTAAAGCTTGATCTTGTCATCTTACCTATCTAGCATCCTCAGCACATAGCATTCTCAGGTTTTTCAAGACTTGGTAGACCTCTTACTCTGTGCTTCTTACTTATTTTGATCAGATTATCAAAATTTACATGACAAAACCTTTTATGCCATAGCCATGTATCATCAATCTTTGCATGCAAACACTTATTCCGAGTTGAGTCAAGGTGAAATGTATTACCTTTTGTTTGTGTCCCAGTAGCAGCTAACTTTCCATTCTTGTCATGAACTTTGACAATTCCTTTCTGAAATTCTATTCGGTAACCTGTGTTGTTTAGCTGTGCTACACTCAACAAATTGTATTTCAAACCTTCAACCCAATAAACATCATTACATCTTGCATTATCAAGAAGTGTTATAGATCCTTTACCTCTTACCGGACATGGTGTATCATTACCAAATCTAACATAGCCTCCATCATAATCTTCGAACATAAAAAACTTGTGTTTATCTCTTGTCATATGATGTGAGCATCCACTATCTATAATCCAAGAATCATTAGTGTTTATGTGAGATATTAGGGCTTTTTCTTCATACCTTTCTTCATCTGAGCCATCCTTGATAGCCACATAAACTACTTCATCTATATCAGTCTCATCTGATTTATCATTGTTAGATTCCTCATCAGCTATTAAGCATGTCTTTCTATCTCTTCTTCTATAGTCTCGGTGTCCTCTGTAATGATTATCTTTCTACCTCTCATCTCAGTAATCTCTCTTTTTAGTAAAGTCTTTGTTAGGAAATTTAGAAGCCATATGTCCTATCTTATCACAATTGAAACATTTCAAAGGTAGTTTTCCTTTATACTTACCTTTGCCTCTTGGTAACCTTTTGGCTTATAGTGCTTCAAACTCTTCTTGCTTTCTGATTTCCTCATACAGTTTGTGTACTTCTTCCATGTTCTTTCGAAATCTTTCACTTGCTCCACTGTGATCTCCTTCAGAGTACTTATACATTCTTTCATTGTGATCATTAGATTCATCAAGATGAAAAGAACTAAATGCAGATTCAACTTTATCTACTGAAGATCCACTGTTATCAAAATTACTTAACTCAAATGCATGTAGCTTACCAATAGTAGCATCCAAAAAAACTGGCATATTAGGTACAGACCTCAATTCATTGATTGCAAAAACTCAGATTACATAAGCTGGTAGAATGGTTCTCAACAACTTACTTGTTATATCTTTTTCTTCAATAGTTCCACCTGCTCCTTTGATTTGAATTACAATCTCCTTTAGTCTTGTACTGTACTAAGTTATGTTCTCACCTTCATTCATCCTCATAGATTCAAGTTGTCCTCTCAGACTATCTACTTTTTCTCTTTGAACATGTTCATCTCCATATACTGATATGAGCTTATCCCACACTGCCTTTGCATCATTGCAGCCTTCTAGATCATTAAACTTTGAATTGGTCAATGCAGATATTATTTCAATCATTGCTTGAATATGTTCTTGCTTCACCTTTATCTCTTCCATAGTCAATGGATAGGTGCTTGGTGTAACAAAATCATTCTCCAGATAGTATACAACATATTCTCCAACTTCTGATAGATGTAGCTTCATCCTTTTTTGCCATGTAGAGAAACTTGACTTGTTCAGCTTTGGTGCATCCCTCTTATACATCTTTGGATCTTTAACTCAAGTGCCTTTAAACTTTCCTTCCGGAGTCCAAGAGCTTTGATACCAATTGATAGTTCTGATACTTAATATCAGTACAGATCCAATAGCCAACAAGATGAGAGGGGGGGGGTGAATCATACAAACTTAATCATCCATAAAAACATCAGATTCAACTTCGGTAACATATATATCAGTAATATAACCAAAACTGTTAAACATGCAAACTTCAAAAGCATATGAACAATATAAACCTCATAACACTAGATTTAACATGGAAACCCAAATAGGGAAAAAACACTGTGGGATTTTGGACCCACTAAGAAATATACTCTTCTAGAGTATGCTCGGTTAAAAGCAAATCCTGTTAAAGATTACAAACACATTGCTAGATGTGACTCGGTTAAGGGATTTCCCTCAAATCTATTAGGATCTTCACTTTGTTAGAAGTGACCTTGTTAAAGGATTTCAAACACTCAATCATAATGTCACCTTGATAGAGGGTTTACATATAAGACTATTAAGTCCACTCAGTAAAGAGATTTTCTGTCACTTTCACAAAATAACAATAATAAAAATCTATCTGCAACTTCACATCTAGAATGCTAAAGCAAATTCCTATTTTTTCAATACAATCTAGACATAGAACTAATCTTGTCTGTCTGCTGGGCTTCTATACTCTGTTATTCTGACAGGCTTCAAGATTCCATGCTCGGTAATCACTATGTAGCATCCCTGTGCATACACTTGCCTGCATGCATTGTTTATCAATAGTTTCCTATTTATAAACAGTTAGGTAACCACTTAATCTCCTTGATCACATTTCCCATGATCAATCATAGCCATCAAATCTTCAATCTTGTCCAGGTTCAATGCATCTTTCGATCTAAAAATGTTTTACCCTGCCTTGGAACTTGCATAATAGTCTTGGAACTTGTGCTAGGGTATTGCAGTTCAATCTGAGTTGTAGATCTTCATGCCGACTTTCCATTGCCTTAGATTCGTTAACAAACTTCTTCCATGGCTCACCAATCATTTGATCCGCTCCATCTCATCAACTTCCTTCATTAAATACCGCATGTAAACATTTAATTCATTTTGTTATAGCTCGGTTACAACTCGGTAACAACTCAATGAATACTAAAATCCACTCGGTAGACATTCCGCCTTCATTAACTGATAGCGATAACCTTAGGGTTTACCGACTAGGTTCCTTAGGGTTTACCGACTAGGTTCTTTGCTTGATAACATAGTATAGTATTAACCTTTACAATTTACAACATATGTATGATGTTAAAACAATCTAAAACATCATGATCTCATTATTGTTTGACTCGGTAGTAGTTGCCCATCCCCTTATTCATCATATTCTTTCCTGTGTCTTTTACCGACATCTTTATAATCTTCATATCATACTTCTCAAGATATGGCAACATCATATTGAATTAGAAAATCAATTTCTTGACATCAATGATAAAATAATAATATCAAGATAGTAAAACATCTTTAATCAGTTATATCCATAATCATCAACAACCTTCTCAATATCCTTAAGAAATGCCAACAATCTTTCATTGTCTGTTATAATGCAATATTGCCAATAGTGATTCACATCTAAGGAATTTAATGCATTCTATGAAGTGAATGGGATCAGAAGACAGTTGTCAACACTCTGGACACCCTAGTAGAATGGAGTTGTAGAAAGAAAAAATAGAACTATCTTGGATGCATCCAGGAGTATGATATCAGAAGAAAATCTACCTCATATATACTGGAGAGAAGCGGCCAATACAACAATTTATACATTCAACAAAGTTCACATTAGAGGAGAAACCGGTAAGACCCCACATGAACTATGGTTTGGTAATACTCCTACTCTTAAATATTTTAGAATATTTGGAAGTAAATGCTATATTAGAAGAGATGGTATATTGGAAAATTTGATAGTAGAAGTGATGAAGGAATATTTCTTGGCTATTCATCTAAGAGCAAGGCATATAGATGTTTTAACAAGAGATTGCAAAAAATTGTTGAGAGTGCAAATGTGAAGATTGATGAATAGTTTAGAGGAAATTCAAGGTACACAGACTCTGAACTGACAATTGAGATAATCACAAATGAACCCATTATGAATACACTGGTACAGAATGGTGATCCAATTACACTGGCATCATCTAGAGATTCAACAGTCACTGAAGAACAACAACAAGCAAAAACACCCTGGTATGTAAGATTAAATCATTCTAAAGATCAGATAATTGGAAACAAATTTCAAGGAGTTATGACTAGAGGAAGATTGGCAAATGAAGAGGTATGTCTTATTTTGCAAATTGAATTGACATCAATTAATGAGGCATGTGAAGATAAATATTGGATTAAAGAAATGGAAGATGAATTGGAACAAATTGAAAGGAATAACACTTGGTCATTAGTTTCCCGACCTAAAGACAAAAATGTAATTGGAACTAAATGGGTTTTCAAAAATAAACTTAATGAAGATGGCATGGTAATTAGAAACAAAGAAAGATTGGTGTGTAAGGGATATTCTCAAAAAGAAGGAATTGATTACAATGAAACCTTTGCAGTGGTAGCTAAAATTGAGGCAGTAAGACTATTATTGGCATTTGCAACACACAAGAACTATAAAGTATATCAAATGGATGTTAAATGTGCATTTTTGAATGGAGATCTTGAAGAAGAAGTTTACATTGAGAAACCTGATGGATTTTCTTTAACATATAACAAAGACATGGTTTGCAGGTGAAGGAAAGATTTATATGGATTGAAACAAGCTCCTAGAGCTTGGTATGCAAGATTCGACAAATATCTTTTGAAGCTTGGCTACACAAAAAGTAACGGAGACAATAATCTATACTAAAAGGTAACTAATGATGATATCTTGGTTATTGAAGTTTTTTTTGATGATATGATCTATGGAGGAGAAGATGGTTGTGTAAAGATTTTTCTAACAAAATGCAGCAAGAATTTGAAATGTCTATGATTGGAGAGATAAAATTCTTTTTAAGATTGTAGATTTCACGGGCTGATAAAGGTATATTCCTATGTCAATCTAAGTACTTGAAGGAATTACTAAAGAAATTTGGCATGGAGAATTGTAAACCGGTAAGCACACCTATGACTACAAATGATAAATTATCTTTGAAGGATGAATCTACACCCGTTAATCCAACTAGATACAAATCTATGATACGAGGTTTACTGTATTTGACATAAACAAGACCTAACATTATGAATGTAGTATGTATTGTTTCAAGATTTTAGAGTAATTCTAAAGAAAATCATCAATCGACAGTAAAAAGGATTTTCCAATACCTACAAGGTACTACAAATCTTGGTTTATGGTATCCTAGAGATGAAAAATTTGACTTATGTGCATACACAGATGCTAATTGGGTAGTAGATGCAGATGATAGAAAAAGAACCACCAACAGAGTGTTTTTTCTTGGCATTAGACTAATTTCATGGTTGAGTAAGAAACAAAGTTGTACAAGTTTATCATCTACAGAATCAGAATATGTTGCAGCAACAACCAACTATACACATGTATTATGGATCAAGCAAATGTTGAAGGACATAAAGATAAATTGCAAGGACCCTATAACAATTTACTGTGACAATACAACAACAATTGATATATCAAAGAACCCGATACTTCACTCTAAAACTAAACATGTTTCTATCAAACTAAACTTTCTAAAGGAGAATGTTGAAGCAAAAGAAGTGAAATTGGTTTATGTGAATACTAAAGAGAAGATTGCAGATATTTTTACTAAGCCTTTGCCTAAGGAAACATTTGAGTATCTCAGAGAGAAACTTGGAGTCCTACCCCCGCCGATAGAGACTTATACAGTTGATTTTTGTCACCAACCGACAAAATTAATAGAGAAATCTTTTATTCCAGCTTTGATGAGGAGAGCTACTTCTTAGGGGGAGTAGTTGGTATATTGAATGAGTTGGTATTTTGTATTTGGTTTTGTATTTCTTTGACATTTGATGTCAAAGGGGGAGAGATTGATATGGAAAAACACATGGATAACACATATTATTGCTAGGGGGAGAGACTTTATCCTTTGAGGATAGATATTATGCATTTTTAATTTTTGGTTAATGATCTCTTTGGGAGATTGTTTGTTTTTGGTTTTTGGCATTTCTGTTTTGGCACTTTGATGGTTTTTCCATCTTGTGTTGCCATCAATGGAAAAGGGGGAGATTGTTGGTATTTTGGATATGTTGATATGGTTTTGTCATTGATGTAAACAACTATCATTACTTGTGAACACTTATCAGCACTTGGAGAACTTTGGTTATGTTCACCGACAAGACAAAGACTTATGCAAAACACTAGTATTTGGTTCACTGGAAGATTATATTGTTCACCGACACTTGGAATGACTTGGAAACTACTTGGTTTTGGAAATTTGGTTATTTGTTTATTTAGGTTTGCATATTTGTTGTTACCGACAAATAGGTCTAGGATAAACACCAACAGACTTATCTATTCCAGATCAACACGACATGTTATGGAGATGATTTATTATTATTGTAAATGCATTGAGCTAACATCATGCATCAGATATTGATTTGTTTGTAATATCTTTTAGTGAGCCAACCTATTCAATTGGTCTTAGGTTATGGTATATATATAATATCTTATTTGTAAGATCGATATGCGATTGGAAAAAAGAACTGTAGAGTATATGTGAAAATAAGAAGAGCTATACACGTAGACATCATTTAAAGGTTCAAGGAGGGTTTTGTGAAGGAAATCAGAACTACACAGGTACTGAATCCAACATATGAAGATGCTATTTTGTGCAATACATTATCATTGGATTTAACCATCCAATTGTAGTCAGTGTGACTCTCATTTTGTGATTGAGCAGTGAGCTCTAGGTAGTTGGCCTTTCTGCATGTGTAGAATCCATATTGTAAACACATACTATCTACAGTAGTATCATTTGATTGTGGGTAAGGCTTCCCACCATGGTTTTTCCCCTTACAGGGTTTCCATGTACAAACATTGGTGTTATGTGTTGTGGATGTTATTGTCTTTCTGTTTCATGCATTAGTCTTTACCGGTATTTCAATTAACTGTTAAGACTGTCTACCGACATAAAGTTTGGTTTACCAGTATTAAGCATTAAGTTTTGGTTAAGTTAATTTCGGTTGAATTTATTGGACAATTGATTCACCCCCCTCCCCCCCCCCCCTCTTAGTTGTCTCTGGGACCTAACAATTGGTACTAGAGCATAATCCTCTTTTTGCAGAAGTTTAACAGCTTGAGGAGATCTAATGTCTACCAACTATTTCAGGAAGGACAGTCTGAAACTTGATGGAACTAACTATGGCATATGGAAGATCAGGATGGAGACACACTTGAATTGCATTGTAAAGGATATATGGGATGTTACAAAGAATGATTATACTGCTGCTAATCAAAGTCAACCTAATCCACCTAACTTGGCTAAAGATGAGGAAAATGATTGCAAAGCAAGAGAAGCGCTTTTGAGTGCATTGTCTCATCAACAAGTCATGGGATTGTGAGATAGATCTACTGCTAAAGCTATTTGGGATAAACTAGAAACATTGAATGATGGAGATTCCACAATCAAAATTGCAAAACTTGAATGCTTCCGGGTCAAGTGGTTGGAAAACTTTCAGCTTTTGAGCTTGAGGAATTTGATCCTGTTACTACTATCAAGATAGATCTAGCCTTTACAGCATCATCATCAAATTCAGTAGCATCATCACATGATAAATCTGATTGGAAATCCTTCTATGCAAGAGAACTTGAAGAAAGCAGGAGAGAAAATGAAGAACTTGAAGAACTTGAAGCACTATTTGCAAGGAAAATATCTAAAGGTCCAATTGGAAATAAGTATGAAGGTAAAGCACCCTTTAAATGTTTTAACTACAATAAGATTGGTCATATGGCATCTAGATGTCGAGATAGGCATCTAGTTGGTATTGACTTAATGATCATATGCTATCTTATGTTCTAGTAAGCCTACTTGATAGGTCCAGTAAGGGTTTCACTGGAAAAGCTTTATTGAAGATCTTTGATGTAATGCATAAGTGGTGTTGGTGCAGCTTCTAGAAGGGATTCAGGATGCTGATGGTGATTTCATTCATGCCTCGACTGATTGGTGTCATCACTTTGGCATGTGTGGATCTAATTTAGGTTTGGTGCTATTTAGGTTATGGACCGGTTTTCATGTAATGTGTTGGTGGATCCTCCGATGCACTTCCGGGATGTTTTATTGATTGGATGATGTTTGTTTGGCTTTAGTACGACATGAGTTATGATTTTATTTCAAGATTATGTAATGGATCTATTGAATTATCATTTGGGTGGATGACCTATCTGGTTAGGTCCCAGGTTGGTATAAATATATGTAAGATCTCATTGTAGATTATATGGATGGATGGATGTATGTATGGGAAAGGAGCGATTAATGTAATAATCATTTGTGTAGAGGATTTGTTTGATCATAGGTGATTGAGTTGGGTTTATGTATGAGGTTTTAGACCTCTGATATTGAGCTTAACCAGAATTGTAATCTGGCATGTTTGGTGCTATCACCAATAATTCTTCTCTCTGGATTATTGTCCAAATATTTTGAGGTGGTTGATATATGTATAGTTAGTGAGACTCCATTGTGATGAGAAGTGCACTCTAGGCAGTGTGCCTTCCTGCATGTGCAGGCCCCTATTGTAATCATATACTTACTATAGAAGTATCATCTGTCTATGGGTAGGGTTTACCACTATGGATTTTCCCTTTCCAAGTTTTCCATGTACAAATCATGGTGTTATGTGTTATGGTTGCATGGTATTGGTTCTCTGGTTTTCATTTATACTTTAATGCTTAATTAGTTATTCTGGTATAAGACTTTACGTGCTTTGATTCACATAATCTGTTAACAATTGATTCACCCTTCAGTTGTTCACCAATTATCCTAACAATTGGTATCGAAGATTGGTCTTCTTTTTGTAGAAGCTTAACCGCTTGAGGAAAATCCTATGGCAACTAATAGTTCAACTACTATTTTCTGGAAGGACAACCATAGTCTTGATGGAACAAACTATGGAGTATGGAAGATTCAGATGGAGACTCATTTAAGATGCAATAAAAAGGAAATTTGGGAAATAACTCAAAATGGTTACACTCTTCATGATCCAGCATCTGGAAATCCTACATTGACAGACTTGGAAAAGAACATTGAGAATGACTATAGAGCTAGAGAAGCTCTCTTAAGTGCCTTATCAGATCAACAAATCATGGGACTATTAGACAAATCATCGGCACAAGCTATATGGGATAAGTTGGAGACTTTGAATGAATGTGATACTACTGTTAAAAATGTAAAACTTGAATGTTACCGGATAAGATATGAAAGTTTGAAGATGGAGGAAGATGAAAGAATTTATGCACCCATGGAAAGGGTAAATGAAATTATATTAGGAATTCAGTGTTGTGGTGGATCTCTGAGTGAGGAAGAGATTGTTTTAAAAGTGTTAATGGTTTTTCCATCGATATATAAGATGGAGGTAACTACAATTAATGAGCTAAGAACCATGCCTAATTCTTCTAGAAATAGAGATACTATTGTTGGGAAGATATCTACTTTTGAGCTTGAAGAATTTGGTCCTCAAGGAGCTTCAATAATTGATACTGCATTTAAGGAATCTGCATCATCATCTGACAAGCAAGATTGGAATGTTTTGTATGAAAAGGAATTGGAAGAGATTAGGAAAGAAGATGAAGAGATTGAGAAACTTGAAGCCCTATTTGCTAGAAGGATACCTAGAGGTGTTTCAGGAAGTAAGTATGAAGGAAAATATCCTTTCAAATGTTTTTCATGTAATAAGATAGGTCATTTTGCATCTAGATGTCCTAAAAGGAATTCAAAATTGGAAAAAAGCACAAGAAGATCTTCTAAGCCTAACCCTAAATATTAGATCAAGCATAAGTATAGGAGAAACAAAAACAAATCATGCTACTATGCCGATGAGGAAGGAGTAACTCATGACTTAGAAGAAGAATTGGTAGGAGATTCAGCTAGTGCATCCGGCAATGGAAAAGACTAGCTATTTTATGCTATGAAGGAAGATGATCCGGAACCAATTATTAAAAATGAGGAAAAGGCCCTTGCAACAAAAGTTTAAGACAAAGATGAATGGATAATTAACAGTGGATGTTCTCATCATATGACAGGAGACAAAATAAACTTTTTAACCTTGCAAGAATTTGATGGTGGTCAAGTCAGATTTGGTAATAACAAAGCATGCATGATCAAAGGAAGAGGAACCATTTCATTGGATGGTAGGCATAACACCGATAATGCCTATTATGTTGAAGGTCTAAAGCATAATATTTTGAGTGTAGGATAGTTGGTAGACAAAGGATTTCAATTACAATTCAAGGATGGAAAGTACAAAATTAGGATTAGAGATTGCAACCGGTACACAGACAAAAGGTAACAACTTTGATTTGAACTCCAATGAAAAGACATGTTTGATTGCACATATTGATGAAAGTTGGCTATGACATAAGAGGTTGTGTCATGTAATTATTGATTGCATTGTAAAGATCAGTTCAACTAAGGCAGTTAGAGATTTACCTATGATTGTGAAACCTCATAATCCAGTATGTAAGGAATGTTAAATGGGTAAGCAAATAACACTTTTTTTAAAGAGAATACCTGATAAATCTAATGATGTTCTTGATTTGATTCATACTGACCTATGTGGTCCTACTAATATAAGAAGTTTTCAAGGAGATAGATATTTCATGTTAATCATTGATGACTATTCTAGAATGAAGGGAGAAATCTGAAGCTTTTGAGAATTTCAAGATCTTTAAAGCTATGGTTGAGACAGAGACAGGGATGCAAATCAAGTGTCTGAGATCAGATCATGGTGGTGAATTCACATCCAGTTAATTCAATAGCTATTGTGAGAAAAATGGCATTAGGAGATAGTTATTTGCACCCCAGACACCTCAACAGAATGACATAGTGGAAAGAAAGAACAAAACCATATTGGATGCAACCAGAAGCATGATGATGGAAGCTAATTTGCCTCATATCTACTAGAGAGAAATGGTAAGTACAATGGTTTATACATTCAACAAAGTTCATATCAAAGGAGATATTGGTAAGACACCTTATAAATTATGGTTTGGTCCTACAACAAAACCCTATATAGCCATCCCAAACCTTCCCTTTTCAGCTTGTAGGTGCAGAAACATGAATCTAGAAGTAGGTACAGGTTTGAAACATGCATCTATATCACTCAGAAACTTTAGAAGTGCAGAAAAAATATCAAGGACAAGGGCATGGTGCCCTGGTCATCTCCTCTATCAGTGGAACTTGGTAGAACAACAATTCACAGGTCTCATAATCCCTCCTCTCAGTTGCAGCTCCTGAATTGCAGAATTAGGATAGTGGCGTGGCACCCTAGTCCCAGACATTTCTGCTCAGATTTTAGATACAGGTGTAACTCTAATTTATTCTTCTTATCTGTACTTTTTAGCAGTGTATCGGTTGTTCTTCGATCTGCATTCTTAGATTAGGATTTGTTTGCTTACTTGCTTTCTAGGTTAGATTGCATTTTGCATAATTCCTCTCTCTCATTTACAACAAAGGAAAAGAAAACCTAAGAGATAATCCATGACTCTCTCTTTCTCATAAGAAGTAGCTGACTTGCATTACCTCCCTAGGCTCTTTCGTATTTCATGAGTGTGTATGAGAGTGGGATTAGGGTTTCCATGCTTAGCCTCACTTGTTCCCCTACACAACCAGTTAAGTGCAATGAATGTTGGTTAACCAAACAATTCAAAACCATTGACCCTGAGATAGTGAGTTGCCATCAATGAGAACCCAAAATATCATTAACTCTTACCAGATGAGTGTCAATTGCCAACAACTTGGTGTAATGGTGGATCCACCCTAAACATGTGCAAGCACACCAATCATGGAAGACAATGGTTGTTTTTAAGCCCAAATGAAATATTTTCTAATCTGCGATGCAAAAAACAAACTAAGCTAGTGAAAAAGAAAATATCTTCGACAAATAAGCTACAAAAAGTGTTAGTAGTTTGATAAGATATCTTGGACAATCGAGAAAATGCTGCAAAAACTTAGATCAAATGATTAGCAACTAAAAGTGTCTTAGACGTCGAAGGACAAGCGCATATACCAATGTTTGTGCATGCACAAATGTTGATTTAAGGCCTAGACACAGAAAACACAAAGGAAATGTGAGAAAAAATTAAATTTAAAATTTGAAACTAGGTGGGAATTTTATACCATAGAGATTCCAAAGTACCTAGCATAGACAATGACATTTGCGTAGATGCTAAAGTAAGTGTGTTGCAAAAACCGTTAGCTCAAAAAATTGAAAATTTACAAAGGGTGAGAAAACAAATAAGCATAGACATCGTTCTATAGAGCAAACACTAACGTCTGTGCAGATGCTGAAGCATAATTTCCCAAAATTTTTCCCTAACTAGCCTAAAAAAGGTAAATTTTATGATTATAATCTCGAATATGATGAAAAATAGAACAATGAAACTATTTGTTTTGTTTATTTTTAAATTTCTTTCTTTATTTTTTTGTATGTTGTAGTTAATAAAAAAGATAAAATTGCATAAAGTGAAAATAAAATAGAAGGAAGCAAAGACGTCGATCTAAACCATGGAGACACCGATTTACAAAGCCTACAAAATAGAATGAGTGAGAAGATTTAAATTTAAATGCAGATGCTGAATGAGCCCTACGGAGATGTCAAAATTGCAGCAGAGACCCTGAAATGTAGTCGGAGACGTTGTTCCAAGGACCTACAAGGAAAATGCTAAAAACAAGCTTAAAATAGTTAAATTCTAGGGATGTGGGTCCCAATGGGTATTGCCAAAATGAAGATGAGAAAATGGCTAGGGTGTTCACATGCATACAATAAACATAAAAACACAAAACAACCATCAAATACACAAATAAAACCTTTATACCTTTTCTTCTTCCCTTAGATTGAGTCTTTGACGAAGTGAAGAATGTGCCCCTTCCTCACTTGATTGGATTGGCTCCTTGATAGGATGTGGATTGCTCTCCACTACACAAAAATAAGGGATTTTATTAATGGCTAAGTTTGATTGAGGGAGTTTGGCTAACTGTGGGATGATTTGGGCATTATGATGATATGATAGATGATTTGAGCTCTCAAAAAGGCCAGCATAAGACTACTTGGATGATGAATGATTTGTGAAGGGAGGAGACTCTAATTTATAGAATGGAGAGGCCAAAATGGAGGGCCAAGATTGATTTGAAATGGAGGTTTAATATTTAAATAAAGTGGGAGAGGATTGAGAGGAAAAAGTGGGAGAACCAAGAGATTTGCCATAAAGGCATTTCTTATCTCCACACTTATCAAGGTACATGGAGAAGAAATCCCCAAGTACATTGGGAACGGAAAAAAGGATTATAAAATTCCTTGGAGAAAGGGGAGAGGGATTAAAAATTCCAAAATAAGGGATGTGTGGGAAGAATAAATGGAGAAAGTAATTAAAATTCCTTGGGAAGAGAGGGCATGGGGATATGAAAAATATTTGAAATCCTTTGATATGACCAAAGTTGGTACATTTAAGGTTTGGAAGGTGAGGGGGACAAACCATTTATGGAAAATGGTTGACTTATTCCTAATCATGTTGATTAGGAATATGCAAGTGATTAGGTGGGTTAATGAGAGATTAGAATGCAAGTGGGGAAGTTAGGAGGAAGTGACATGAGGAGAGAGAATGAGAGGAAGAATATAAAATCAAGGGATAATGATAAGCATGATTAGAGAGGAATTAATTGGGTTAGATGATGTTTAGAGAAAGTGATTTGTAGGAATCACATATTTAGGTTAATTAATTAAAATTAATTAATCGATGAAGGTTTAGAAGAAATAAAATAGTGAGGGTGACATTAGAAGAATGGGGGAATAATTAATTTGTTGATAAATTAATTATAGGACTAGAGTGATTAAATTAATTAAATTTGATTTAATTAATTTTAAGAAGAATGAGATAGACATAATTAAATAAATTAATTATGTCGAAAGGATTCAATTAATTAAATATTAATTCAATTAATTTTAGATGTCTACAATATCATCAAAGAACACTAATACAAACTTCCTCAAAATATTCTCAAAGATGAAGTTCATCAAACTTTGAAATGTACTTGATGCAATACTAGGACCAAATGGTATCACCAAAAACTCATATTGATCCTCTTAAGTCCTAAATGTTGCTTTGGGTCGAATATCCTCTTAATTTGAATTTGGTGATAACTTGATATAAGATCAAAATTTGTACAAAACATATTTGCATTCAATTCATTTAGTTAATCATCAATGATAGGAAGAGGAAACTTATCTTTTATAGTGTACGTGTTGAGCACTCTATAGTCTAGGCATGTGTGCCAAGTTTGATCTTTCTTATGTACCATCACCATAGGTGAGGAATAATAAATTTGGCTATTCTTGGTAATTCTCACCTCTGTCATCTTTTAAACAATATTTTCAATCTCTTTTTTTAATATATTGTTACCTATAAGGCTTAACATTTGGTGGCTCACTCCCTAGCACTAGTTATATGGCATGATCATGATCCCTCTTAAGAGTAAGTCCTTTAGGCATATCTCCAAAAATCATTGAGTGACGATCGATAATTGCTTGTAAATCTAGATGAGTAAAAGCATTTGATTGAAGGGCTTGTTATGAAAATAATTGGGTTATAAATCCATCAACTTATTTCATGAGAAAACTTTACATTTGATGAGATCTAGTACCATTTGGGTAAATTTTGAATGCAACCCTTTTAGCTACACTACCCTTCTAATTGAAATTTCATGAATAGTACCTAAAATTTTATCTCAGTTATTCTCAAAGTAGTAAGCCGGTGTACTTCAAAAATAATATATGTTTCACCCATGGAGATAGCATACATTAGACAATCAAGATGATAATCTGCTATTAATAATTTAATGTTTTGGTATTTTTCAAAACAACTAACAATTCCATCATCACTAGTTAAGATTTGAATCTCGAAAGATGAATATATAAAATAATTAAGACAAGTAGACAATTTATTGTTGATAAAATTATGAGCACTACTTGAGTAAATCAAAACTTAAATTACTCTTTGTTTTTTTAAGAAACCCATAGCTTGAGATTTCCTGGGGTGCTAAAACATGAGAGTGCATGACAATAAATGATGGGTTGCAAACCATGTGATTCCTCATTTGACTCTCTATCACTTTATAATTGTGGTTCATGATCCTCTTACTCCTCACTCATACCTTAAATATAGAATAACTTATTTTCACCGTATTTATGTCCACAACTATATTTTCCATCACAACTGAAAGATAGCTCTTTTTCTTGCTTGTCCTCAATTTATTGAGCCAACCTAGTGGGTTAAGGTAGTGATTATGTAGGAGAGCTCTTCTTTTATGTTTACAATCCCTTGTCACCTATTGGCCAAAAACTTCTCCTTAACTTCTAAAGCAACTTGTGGTTGAAACAAACATACATCATATTTTATTTGGTCCATTAGATCTCCTAGAAATAATTTGCTCCAATTTTTTTGGTAACATTCTCCACTCTTACGCTAAGGGTTTTAAATTGATGAGCGCAGTCCTTGACTATATATGTTTCCTTTAATTTAATGAGTTGGAATAAGTAGTTGTTCATAAGATTACTTTCATAATGGGTAGCAAGTTCCTCTTGAAAATTTGACGACGTGACCATATAACCCTTCTTTTTCTTCTCATCACATAACCAATGATACCAAATAGATTAGTCTTGTTATAAGTATAATGATGTCATAGGGTAAGTGCACCAAGATGGTGTGCCAAAAGGGGGTATAAGTGGACACCTTTTTTTTAAAAAAAAAATTAGGTAAACCTGAACTTGGAGGAGAAAGTTGTGAGTCATCCACTCAAGATATGAAGATACTCAAAGAACAAAGATTGTAGTACTCTGAATCTAGTTTCCAAACTATTATTTTTTTTCAAACTTTGATACAATTAAGGGGGTCAAATCCTTTGTGCATGAAAAAAGACCCTGCTTTTTTTCTGAAAAAACATAAAATAGTGTTTGACATGCGCATCAAAAAAGTCATAGTTAGATTTAGTATTTGGACAAATCCTTGACAAAACGATAGTTAAGAGTGAGCACTAGAAGTTGTGTTTTTTTTGTAATTTTTTGTTGAGTATTTATTATTTATTATTTTTCCAATTGAGCACATCCTGAAAATCAGGTACCTAAAAACCAATTGAAAATGCAAAAAAAATAAAATTAAACTTGTAAAGAATCAAGTGCACTACAATAATATATACATTTTTTTAGATTTGGATAAGTAGATCAAAAGTTATTAAAAAAATTGTACACGTATGTCTCTGGGAACTATGGAGACACTAGTAAAATAAATTCAATAATAATATATTATTGTTGTTCAAATTTTAAAAAAATTATATGGTTAGAAAGCTCAGTGAAGATGGGTGAAAATATGGTGGCAATTTTAGAAATAATCACTTTATTAAGTGTAAACCTAATGATGACAAAGTCGAAAAACCACATTCATAAAAAAAACACATCAAAAAGGAGGGAAATGGAGGGAAATCAAACTTCCAAACTGCAACTTTGTCTTCCAAGCCTATTCACAAGCCTAAATAGACAAGAGTCTGTATGAGGTTTGTTTTGAATAAGAACTGCGTACGGGGTTCCTTTTGAATAAGAACCGTGCATGGGGTTTCTTTTGAATAAGCATCGCGTATGCGGTTCTAACGAGAAAATACCACATACGCGGTTCTGCCTGTGATACTCTAACATAAAGAAATTAATGTGTATGTTTAAAATGCGTGTGTGCATACATATATGTATATGTGTATAATATATATATGTGTGTGTGTGTGTGTGTGTGTGTGTGTGTGTGTGTGTGTGTGTGTGTGTGTGTGTGTGTGTGTGTGTGTGTGTATTTGTATATATATGTAGATATTGTATGTGTATATATATACACACAGATATGTATGTATATGTATATAATATGTGTATGATGTATGTATACATATATGTATGTTTATAATATATAATATGTATGTATGTATATTATCTTTTGATATTTTATGTGTATTATATGTATATGTGTATGTACATGTACATTTATATTGATATATCTTGTCTTTTGATATCTTATTGTACATTTTACTCTCTCTCTCTCTCTCTCTCTCTCAGGACCCCACATAACACCTAATGACATCATCTAAGGTCCCTTAGCACACATATGACCCCTTAAGACCATATGATGTGTAAGGGGTCATATGATGTTCTAACACATGTGTGGACCCATTATGACCCTACATGACCCCCAATGATGCCATATGACCCCTTTAGACCATGTATGATATCTTAAGGGTACATATGGTGTTGGAACACATGCGTGGATCAATCAGGACCCCACGTGACCCGCAACAAAATCATGTAACATCTCTTCCTCCCTCCTATCTCCCTCCCTCCCTTTTTATTCCTCTCTCTCTCTCCCTCCCTTTCCCACCCCCCCCTATCTCACTCCCTTAGGACTCCACATAACACCACATGACCCTTTAGGAACATATGATGTCCTAAGGGGTCATATGGTGTGTTGAGGTGACAAGATGAATCATTATTACAATATAAAAAGCAGTGCCAATACTTCTTACAAAATTCAACACCTAAGAGGTCATATGGTATCCTAAAGGGTCATAGGACACCATATGACCCCTTACAACACCATACAACTAATAACGACACCATATGGTGTCTTAAGGGGTCATATGGTGTCTTAAGGAGTCATAGGACACAATATGACCCCTAAGGACACATTATGACCCATAACAACACCTAAGGGGTCATATGGCATCCTAAGGGTTCATAGGACACTATATGACCCCTTAGGACATAATATGACCTCTAAAAAAACCTAAGGGGTCATATGGTGTCCTAAGGGTTCATATGACACAATATGACCCCTTAGAACATAATATGACCCATAACGACACCTAAGGGGTCATATGTTGTCCTAAGGGGTCACAAGATACCATATGACCTCTAAGGACAACATATGTACCATAATGACACCTTATGGTGTTGTAAGGGGTCATATGAGGATCCAGTTACTACTAAGAAGGGGGGGTGAATCAATAGTAAAACAATTCTTCAATACTTCAAAAAACTATATTGGTAACTACACAAACTGTATACACCTAAAAAATGGTCTGAAGATAATTAATTAAATAAGAAATTATTTAATTAATACTCCTTCCCAATTTAATTGAAATCATCAACAATTTGATTAAATCTCCCATTCATCTACTCATTAATAAATCTAAGGATTTATTTAATAGGTTCATTTCAACCCTTTGATTAATTAATTCAAATTAATTAATTCTTCTCCATCAAAATCATTTCTTCTAATCCTCTAATTAATTAAAACAAATCAATTATGAGTTTATTGAGATTAATTAGCCTCTTCCTATTATTTGAATTTTTAAATTCAAATTCTCCTAACTTCTACCACTCCTAAACTTAACCCATTCCATCCTAACCACCATGTCCCCTTTCATCCAACCTCTTCTAGAAGCTTTGTGACACTTGTAACTAAGTGTTCCCTTTCATCTAACCTCTTCTATAAGCCTCTTGATACTTGTTACAATAGAGATGACAGATGTTCCCTTTAATCCAACCTCTTCTCAACCCACCTCCAATTTAACCATTGATATCTTCAAATCAATCTTGACCATTGATTCCTACCACATCACCCTTAGCCTTGTGAAATCCTATAAATAGACCTCATTTTGGAGCACAAAGGGTCCCAATTTCATATCATTTTGCATCTTGATTGATTCATCTCATTTGCATTCAAGCATTGTTACTATAGACATCTAGCTTCTAGTTTATCATTTCAAGCATTGTTATCATGTTCAAATCTTAGCTTAATTGCATCTTCATTCTAGCCTATTTTCTAGAATAATCATGAAATCATGTAGATTAATCATTCTATCATTGCTATATCATGCATCTTCATCATTTAAATCCTCCATCTAAGTGTAGTCAAGTCACTAGAATTTGCATAATAAGATCTGAGAGCAAAATTCATACTCGCATTTACTAGGAGGCGATAGATCGCTTAGTTATGGTTTTATATTTATTTGATTTAAATTAATTAACCATGCTTGTAATGATCTATTGAGTGTTTTTGTGTTTGCAGGTACATGTACACATCACATACACGACACAAACAATCTGCTAAACTAATTTACCAAACCATTCACTCAAGTGTTCATCATTATGCAAACATAGTAAAGATATCAAATGCACAAATAAAAAATGCAACCACCATATGAACATAAAGATTTTTCACGTGGAAACCCAAATGGGAAAAACCATAGTGGGAATTAGCACCCACAAAATATTTTCACTCTTTTAGAATGCGCTTGGTTAAAGGCCTAGCCCGGTTAGGAGCTTACAATATGATCCATTAAGAGTAGATTCTGTTAGGAGTCACCTAGTTAAGGGATTTGCCTCAGTCTTGTTAGGAGCTCTACCTTGTTAGGAGTAACCTTGTTAGAGGATTTTAAACTCAAGTTAATAAGCCACTCAGTGAAGGGATTTACAAATAAGACCTGTTAGGATCTACCCGGTTAAGGGATTTCAAACTACTACAACTTTTAGGAAATAATAGGGCAAATGATCTAATTTCAACACTTCCTTGCTTGCTAGTATAGATCCTTTTCATCACAACTCTGCTACACACATGCAGACACTTCAATTTGGTTTGGCAACACCTTCTTCTCAAACTACCGACACACAATCTCTTCTCCAACTAACCCTAAATACACTTTTCAATTAGGTTGGCTACATAACCTTAACTACATTCAAAATATAATGAATTTAGATTACAGATCATTAAAAATCATTACAACAATTTTCTAGACAATTTCCACCGTTGAATGATCACCGCACATCGATTTGATAAGCAATCAAACCCTTGTCACATTCTACTAAGAACTTTATTGTTTCCCAAGAAATTTGATCCTTGTATGCACTTAAACACAATCTTATCATTACACATGGATTCTGACACATCATCACTAAGTTATGAACATGATAAGATCCACCGCCAAAACACATATCATTACTGGTTAAAGATTTGTTACCAGTATACATCTTTTTTATAGAGTTCATGACAGTCAATCTTAACTTGCTTAATATTTTGAATCTACTAACGTGGTTTAGAACATAGTTGCATTTTCTTGTCTTCAACACTCCTATAAAACCACAACATCTAACTCTTCACCGATCATCCGTACCAGTCTCTTGATCATCACTATGTTCCTATTTACCGGTTTACAACAACTTAGTAGTTTTTCTATCTAACACATTCCTCTACCGGTTAGGTTATACTAGTAGGTCTAGATGACTTAGATGACTATGAAAACATGGTTTCCATCAATGAAAACACAAATAAGTCATCAAACAAATTACAACTATATCATCATCATCTAGCCAACAATCTCCATCAACTTTACTGATCATCTTCATCTCATCAACATCTCCATATTCCAACAATCTCCCCATCATTATCTTCATTAGTTATGCCAACAATATCCCCCTTTGGCATTGATGGAAACACCAAAATAACAATACTAAAAGCTCACCAAAAGCTCATCATGCAAAACTGGAACTCTAGAGGCTATGACTATTGTACTTGATCTTCCTTCATCAATTCTTCTCTTTTTGCTCTTCATTGTTCTTCTCCTCCTTTACTTTTCTTCTCCTCCTTTGATTTACTTCTCTCCCTATCACTTTTCTTCTCCCCCTTTGAAAATAATGGCAAAGGTGAAAAGTGTCAAATTGATCTTCTATTGCTAGTGTTTTCTTCATCTATCTTGCTCCCCCTGAGGAGTATCCCTCTTCTCATCAATCCACAGTGAAATATTTTTACTTAGTCCATTGGATTGATGCTACAACAACATCTTAGTTAACCTTCTATAAGGGTATAACCCCTAGCTTGCCTCTAAGATATTCAAAGGTTTCTTTAGGTAATGACTTAGTGAAGATATCAACCAACTACTCCCAACTTGATACATGTTCCATCCCGACTTACTTTTCCTGCACTCTTTCCCTCAAAAAATGATACTTCGGTTCAATATGATTTTTTCTAGCATGCAATACCAGGATCTTTGAAATGCTTATTGCACTTGTATTATCACAATATATGACCATTGGTTCTATCATAGTCTCCATGAATCCTTATAAAACACATCTCATCCATATTTCTTGAGTATAGTTCATAGATGCAGCCACATACTTTGCTTCTAATGTAGACTGATAAATACAACTTTGTTTCTTACTAGTCCAGGATATGAGTCTTTCTCCTAGAAAGAATGCTCCACCGGTTGTGCTCTTCTGGTCATCTATATTTCTATCCCAATCAGCATCTATGAACACCTTCAAAGAGAAGTTTCCTTTGTATGGATACCATAATCCATAATCAGTAGTTCCTCTAAGATACTTGAAAAATTGTCTTCACTGCAACCATATGAGTCTCTTTAGGAATTTTCTGAAATCTAGCCACTATACCAACTGCATGAGGAATATCTAGTCTGCTATGAACAACATAGTGTAGTTTTCCAATCATTGATCTATACTCAGTTTTATTCACTAGATCTGAATCATCTTCCTTGGATAATCTACAACCAGTAACCATAGGGGTTCCAACTAGTTTACACTCTTCCATTCAAAAGGTTTTCAATACCTCCTTCACATACCTGGACTAACTGATAAAGAATCCCCATTTCATATGTTGGACCTACAAACCAATGAAAATTTTGATTTTTCCTATCGAAGACATTTCAAATTCCTTTTTCATTTCTTCTGCAAAAGTTAAACTCATGTCATCATCTCCTTCAAATATGATATCATCTACAAATACTTCTGCAATCAATAACTTATCTCCTTCTCTCTTCAAATAAATGTTGTTGTCCTCATTGGTTCATTGAAATCCAATCTTTATTAGGTGTGAATGGAGGTTCTCATACCATGCTCTTTGAGCTTGCTTTAATCCATATAAAGCTTTATGAAGTTTGCACACCATGCCCTTATCTTCAGTTAATGCAAACCCATTTGGTTGTTCAATGTAAACCTCTTCTTCTAGAATTCAATTAAAAAATGTAGACTTACCATCCATTTGGCACACCTTGAACCCTTTGAATGATCCTCATCTTCTTCTTATGCATATCCTTTGCCAACTAGTCTAGCCTTGTTCCTAATCACTTCACCATCTTCATTTAATTTTTTTCTAAACACCCACTTAGTAACAATCACATTTTTATTAGTTGATCTGGGGACAAGTGACCAAGTGTTGTTCTTCTATATTTGGTCAAGCTCTTCATTCATAGCCTTTATCCAATCATCATCCTTGAGAGCTTCCCGCATTGTCTTAGGTTCAACTATAGAAATTAGACAAGCACTTTCTCTGATCTTTCTTCTTGTTTGTACTCTAGCATTTGTGTGTCCAATTATTTGATATGCTGAGTAATTCAACTTTATATATCTAGGTATAACCGGTTTCAGTATAGAATTTTCTTCTTCTTCATCTTCTGGTTGAGCGATATCCTCCACACTATTCTACTCAACAACATTTTGAACTTCCAGTTCAATGATCCCTATCTTCTATTCTTCTACAACATCAGATTTGTTGGTATCATCAAATTTGTCAGAATACTCATCAGATTTTACATTAACACTTTCCACAATCTTCTTGGTTATTTTGTTAAATCACTTGAAGGCTTTGCTCTTAGTTGAATAACCAAGGAAAGTTCCTTCATCACTCTTAGGATCAAAATTTCTGGTATACTCATATCTCTTTATGTAACACTTGCTACCAAAGACTTTGAAATAACTAACATTAGGAGTATGACCATACCATAATTCATAGGGTGTTTTATCACTACCTTCTTGACCAATACCTGGTTCATTGTGTATACTGAAGTGCTGACTTCTTCTCTCCAAATTTTTTTAGGTACATCTCCTTATATCAACATTGTTCTTGCTGCTTCAACTATGGTCTGGTTCCTCCTTTCTACAATTCCATTCTATTATGGTGTTTTTCCATTCTCATCATAGTATTTCACAAATTCAGCTGATGTGAATTCTCCACCCTGGTTAGATCTCAGGCACTTCAGATTCTTACCAGTTTCTTTTCCACTAAGGCTTTGAATTCCTTAAACTTGCTAAAAGCATCAAACTTATACTTCAAAAATGTAACCCACATCATTCTTGAATGATCATCAATAAATATCATGAAATATTTATCACCATAAAAACTCCTTGTCCTCTTAGGACCACATAAATCAGTGTGCACCAAATCTAAAATATTTTCAAAAGAAAATAATTTTCTTTTGAAAGAGGAAGTAGTCATCTTACCCAATTGACACTCTTTACAAATCACATTGTCTAGTTTGACTAGTAGTGGCATACCTCTAACTATACTTGAATCGTCGACCTTAACCAATTTATCAAAATTTACATGACAAAATATTCTATGTCATAATCAACTATCCTCAACTTTTGCAAGCAAACAATATTTTACACTAGTATTCAAATGGAATAAGTTACCTTTTTTCTGTTTACCGGTAGCAATCAGTTCTCCTTTGTTTCCTAAAATCCTGCACACTCCACTCTTAAACTCAGGATGATAACCTTTATCATTTAGTTGACCAATACTCAACAAGTCATTCTTCAATCCTTCAACCCAATAATAATCACCAACATTACTTTTTGCATTTAAAGAAATTGAACCTTTACCTTTTACCAAGCATGGTGTATTGTTCTCAAATCTCACTACTCCACCATCAAGTTCTTCAAGTGAGATGAACTTGTTCTTGTCACCAGTCATGTGATGTGAGCAACCACTATCAATGACCCACTCATCACTGTAGTCAATATGAGACACTAAAGCTTTCTTGTAAGAGAGATCTTCCTTAACTGCTACAAAACCAATTTCCTCATTATCTTCATCCTCTGATTCCTCATTGGTAACACCTTCATCTACTGCAACATAACATTATTTCTTACCTTTTCCATTAAACCTTATGAACTTTTCCTTCTGATCATTGTTAGGACAACTAGCAGCAATATGTCCTATTTTGTTACATGAAAAACACTTAAGAGGAAGCTTGTCTTTGTACTTACCGATGCCTCTAGGAAGTTTCTTTGCTAATAAAGCTTCAATTTTCATTAGGTTATGTTCACAATCCATTTCTTCATTACCACCACAATGATGACTTGGCCTATTTTCATTCTTTTCTTTTCTTACTAGTGCATTAGATATTGATGCTTTGAAAGAAGATTCCATTTTAGATACACTATTGCCAAAGCTATTCAATTCAAAAGTAGTAAGCTTTCCTATCAAAGAAACTGATCTCAATTCTTGGATAGCAGATACTCTAATAGAATAAGCAGGCAATAAGGTTCTTAGCAATTTACTTATCACTATGTCTTATGTTATGGTTCCACCTGCACTTTTGATTCCTCCAACTAATTGTTTTATTCTTTGTCCGTACTGGGTGATATTCTCACCTTCCATCATCTTCATGTCATCAAACTTGCCTTTTAGACTTTCTTCATTAGCTTTTTTCACATGCTCATCTCCACCATAAATCAACTTCAACTTTTCCCAAACTTCATAAGCGGTTTCTAAACCATGAACATCAATATACTCAGAATCAGAAAGTATACTTACAATGGATTTTAATGCTTCAATATTCTCATGTTGCTCCTTAAGTCAATCTATAGTCAGAGTACCAATAGGAGGTGAGTACTTATTAACCACATTCTCCCAAAACTGTGGCCCCATAACATTTTTGTAGATCTTCATTATGTCACTCCAGATTCTATAGTTATCCTTTGTGAAGTTAGGACCCTCCTTCTTCATCATCTCAGATCTTTACCTCAAGCAGTTAAGCTTCTGTACATAGAGGACCTAGTGCTTTGATACCAATTGTTACTATGAGTATCTAATTACTACCTAGAGGAGGGGGTGAATCAGTAGTAAAACAATTCTTCAATACTTCAAAAAACTATACCGGTAACTACACAAACAATCTGCTAAACTATTTTACCAAACCATTCACTCAAGTGTTCATCATTATGAAAACATAGTAAATATATCAAATTCACAAATCAACAATGCAACCACCATATGAACACAAATATTTTTCACGTGGAAACCCAAATGGTAAAAAACATGATGGGAATTAGCACCCATAAAATATTTGCACTCTTTCAGAATGCGCTCGGTTAAAGGCCTAGCCCGATTAGGAGCTTACAATATGCCTAGTTAAGAGTAGACCTTGTTAGGAGTCACCCAGTCAAGAGATTTGCCTCAACCCTATTAGGAGCTCTACCCTATTAGGAGTAACCTTGTTAGAGTATTTAAACTCAATTTAATGAGCCACCTAGTGAAGGGATTTAGAAATAAGACCTGTTAGGATCTACTCGGTTAAGGGATTTTAAACTGCTGCAACTCTTAGGGAACAATAGGGCAAATGATCTGATTACAACACTTCCTTTATTTCTAGTACAAATCCTTTTCAGAACAACTCTACTACACACATGTAGACACTTCAATCTGGTTCAGCAACACCTTCTTCTGAAACTACCGACACTGAATCTCTTCTCCAACTAGCCCTAATTAC
The DNA here is from genome assembly GCF_030272615.1 of Cryptomeria japonica. Taxonomy (NCBI): domain Eukaryota; kingdom Viridiplantae; phylum Streptophyta; class Pinopsida; order Cupressales; family Cupressaceae; genus Cryptomeria; species Cryptomeria japonica. Next base: position 155,210,882 of record NC_081415.1, read on the forward strand.
ACTTTTCAATTAGGTCAACTACATAACCCTAACTACATTCAAAATATAATGAATTTACATTTATAGATAATTATAACAAATTTGTAGATAATTTCCACCATTGAATGATCACCGCGCATCAATTTGATAAGCAATCAAACCCTTGTCACATTCTACTAAGCACTTTGTTATTTTCCAAGAAATTTGATCCTTGTACATGCTTAAACACAATCTTATCATTACACATGAGTTATGACACATCATCACTAAGTTATGAATATGATAAGATCCACTGCCAAACCATAAATCATTACCAGTTAAAGATCTGTTACCACTATACATTCTTTTTCACAGAGTTCATGACAATCAATCATAACTCGCTCAATACTCTAAATCTACTGAAGTGGTTTGGAACATAGGTGCATATTCCTGTCTTCAACACTCTTATATAACTACAACATCTAACTCTTCATCGATCGTCTATACCAGTGTCTTGATCATCACTTTGTTCATGTTTACCGATTTACAACAACTTAGCAGTTTTGTTGCCTAACACATTCCTCTATCGATTAGGCTATACCGGTAGGTCTAGATGACTTAGATGACTAATAAAAGATTATTACTATCAATGACAACACAAATAAAGTCATCAAACAACTTACAACTATATCATCATCATCTAGCCAACAATCTCCATCAACTTTACCGGTCATCTTCATCTCATCAACATCTCCATATGCCAACAACCTTATGCTATCATAAGGGGTCATATGGTGTCCTAAGGGGTCATAGGACATAATATGACCCCTAACAACACCTAAGGGATCATATGGTGTCCTAAGGGGTCACAAGATATCATATGACCCCTAAAGACACCATACGACCCATAACGACACCATATGGTGTCCTAAGAGGTCATAGGACACGATATGACCCCTTCAGACACAATATGACCCTTAATGACACCATATAACCCCAATGTGGTGCTCTAATGGGTCATGTGGTGTCCTAAGGGGTCTCTCTCTCTCTCTCTCTCTCCCCCTACCTCCCTTAGGATCCCACATAACACCACATGACGCTTTAGGAGCATATGATGTCCTAAGGCATCAAGATGGCAAGATGACATTACGGTGTCGTAAGGTGGCAAGATGAACCATTATTACAATATAAAAATTTGTACCAATACTTCTCACAAGAATAACAAACCAACATGCTCCTCTCTCTCTCTCTCCCTCTCCATCCTCTCTCCCACCTCTCTCTCTCTCTCTTTTCTTTCCCAAGCAACGAGAATAGGTCTAAGGGGATTCTAGAGCTCATACATTCAAATGTTTATGGACTGATATTGGTAGCGTCAATTACATGAAGCATGTACTATGTTTCCTTCATTGATGATTACACTCACAAGACTTGGATTTAATTCCTAAAGACCAAGGATGAGGTCCAAGTTTTAGGAGTTAAAAGATCTAGTTGAAAACCAGTCAAGGAAGAAGATCAAGATCTTAAGATCGGACAATGGGGGAGAGTATACCTCTAAGGAGTTTGAGGGTTTCTACAAGGAGGAAATAATTATGAGGGAGTTGATAGTTTTGTACAACCCATAGCAAAATGGGGTTGCTGAAAGGAAGAACAAGTCCATTTTTGAGACAACCAAAGCTATGGTTCATCACCTAGATCTGCCTATGTTCCTTTTGGCATGTTATCTCCAGGATCTGTGCACAAGATAAGTCCAATCACCAAGCACAAACCTTGGAATAACTTAGAGGCTCCATCCACTGTCACCTTAGTGAAACCTCACAAACATGCAACTAACAAATTTGGAGTTTCTATTCGCAACTCATATAATAGTGTAAATGATTATCCAAGAAGCTCACCTATGAATATAACTAACTAACCAACAAACAAACTAACTAATTGACTAACATAGTGGTTAAAACACTTAGTTTCCTAGGGAGTCAGCATCCATAGTTGCTTCAGCAACATACTTGGTCGAGCGACGAGACCCCCTTTAATTTCCTCCAAGCAACCCACAACGGAGGCTCTAGTTTGTTTGTTCCCCTTAGGGATTATTGTGGATTGGTGGGGAATGGATGAAATCTTTGTTCTTCTCCCCACACTATAGATGCGATGCTTTCTACAAAGTTCATGGATCTGAAAAAATCCCATCTGCAAGAACTTGTTTCTCTACGTGATCCTGATCCATCATTTTTTCTGAATCTTTCCCATGGCAAGGCCCCTAGAAGTATGCTTTGAAGTCTCATTTGCATTCGTAGTATAAATATAAAAACTCTCCCATGGCCCCCAAAATTCATTTGCCTTGCATGAAGTAAGTGTTTCTTTTATTATAAGCTCAAATATAGTAACTCACTTATATTGGTTGGATCAAAGGGAGCATCCTTGCTGGTTACGGTTCATTCTCCCATCCCCAGTTGTGATTTCCTTATATAGTTGGGTTTACAATTAGCTACATTTATAATATACTCTCCCTTTTAATTAATAGGGAGAGGGATTTAACCTTGAAGGTGACTCTCTTTTCCCCATTTCTTAATACCTCTTTGCTAGTGTTTCATGTTCCACTACAGAAGGTCTATGGACCTGAGATAGATCGGGGTGGGATTTATCCTCTCAAACAACCACCAAATGGAAATGGAAGAGGCTGTGTTGGTAAGTTAGTGTCAGGAGAATCCTGGGTGTTGGCCAAAGGGCCTGACCAATGTGTGTTTGTGTGGGTAGGGAAGGGTATTTCAAGGTGGGAAGGGTTTGTGAGTCGTAACATAGTTAGTAACATAGTCAGTAGCAAATAGAGGAGAATTCTTAGCTTATGCTAGAGGGGCCTCTCTAATGCATCTCTTTCCCACATTTTAGGTTTAAATGCTATATATTTTTGAGATCCTTGGAAAGACACAAGGAAATACATACTTTTATTTCTCTTCAAGGGTTACCAACAAACTGTCTCTCCTTTTATCTCTAATGGCGTCTCTCCTCCATAACTGCTCTCTTACTGTCTCACCTCACTAGCAGTACTTTGGGTTTGATTTCCAGGCAACTCCCCTCCTATTCTCAAGGAAGGAATATTTACCAAAGTCTATGGGCCACAGAAAGACATATAATTAAAGTCTCTGGACCAAGGAAAGACAATCAAAAGGCTAACGTGGTAAAGCTAAGGCTAACATTTGGGCTTGTTGAGATTGGTATTCCCCTTCAATGACCTTAATATAGGGCCTTCTCATCATCAGGGCTTATCATTAGTCATGTATTCCCCTTTGGGATTTTAATAGGTTAAAGTGGCCTATAGGAGGGGCTTATCATCTATGGCTTATCATCAATCAAGAACGTTAAGGATGGTATTCCCAAGAACATAGAATGTGTGCAACAGAAAAATATGTGTCAAAGGATGCCACCAGGAAAGATAAAAGATGCCTAGGATTCCACTAGGTTAATGCACCTCCATTCAGATATTGACCATCATCATTAGGTTATCCTACATGAGGGGTTGAGACCAAGAATGGTTTAGACCTGCTCATCTATGCCTCTCTCTCTCTCTCTCTCCATCCCTCTCCCTCTCCCTCTCTCTCCGTCTCCCCCTTTCTTTTCCTCTCCCTCCCTCTCTTTTCCTTTAGATTTTATTTACTACAATTAAAGTGTATGGGGTTTTGATAAGTTAAAAATGCGTACGAGGTACTGGGAATATGAACATTGATCTGTTGAGCATTTTTAGGGACTAAAAGCGTGCATGGGGTTGCTGAACATACCACGTACATAGTTCTTGGACATACTTTTAGTTTCCCAACAACCTCAATGGCCTCAAAAGAAGTTTTTGAGGTCGTTGAAGGCCCCACTGCAACTGTTATTGCGCTTCTGTGACAGTTTTATATGTAGAAGTAAGTGAAATTTTTGTTTTGCATGATTTTAATTGATTGAATTGTTGTTCTTATTAGTTTGGTCAATGTTATTATGATTTTTTAATAGTTTTGATTTAAAAAAATAATGATAGTGCTCAATTTTATGGTTATTTGATTGTTTAAGAGCTTTTGTTTACATATATATGTAATATGATTATACTTAGGACAACCGGTATTAATGATGGGAAAGAACAAACGAGAAACGATGGAACAAAAAGAGGCTGAAAAGGAAAGACAAAGACAATGCATGAAGAAATTATATGACAAGAAGGTACATCATCCTCAACATCTCAATTCGATTTACCAAATGAACATAATGCAATTGAAGAAAAGATCACAACGAATAATCAAATAAATGATGAAGATGCACCAACAAAATTTGATTTAACGTATGAACCTAATGCAATTGAAGAAGAGACCACATTGAACATTCAGTTAAATGATGAACATACACCAACTTTATTTGATGTGATGAATGTACCTAATGGACACAATGCACCAATTTTAACACCTCCTAGAATCATTTGTAGGAAACCAAAGTATCTAATTGACATCGATGAGAAAATTTTGAAGCCAATGCCCGATAAAATCAATGAAGAAACTTGTTGGAGAATGGTTAAAATAATATGGAAAAACTATTTTGAAAGCTTAAATCAAACTGCAAGATGCCAATTAATTGTTGAATTGATTAAAAATTTGAATTTTAGAGACAATGAAAATTCTAGGCCTGAAATCATCTAAGAGTAATAGTTAAAGAACTATTGTGAGAAATCTATTTGATGCATATCAAGCTATTGGTTCAAAATCACGTACTAAAGATTCTAATGTTACTCTATGTGTTATTACATCTACCATAATGAGCAATGAAATAAAAAAAGATAATTTGATAAGCAAAACAAGTAAGTCATTAAACATAAGTAGAACAACATTACATAGATCATTAGATAGGCAGGAGAAAATATAGGATCCTAACAATAATTTTGTTGGTGCGTTCTCGGGTAGAC